>NW_010116184.1:0-206 GCF_000699245.1 Pterocles gutturalis
CCGGGGCTGTCCCCCACCTCGCCATCCCAAATCCAGCCACCACAGAGCAAGCTCATCCCTCCTGGGCAGCAATCCCAAACCCATGACATCCCCCACCCTTGGTCCAGGATGGGGTGCACCCAGTGACCCCCATCCCCACTCTCGTCCATCCAGCCCCAGCTCCCGTGGCCCGGGGGGGGGGATGCTGTGCTATAGGGCAGGACCCC
>NW_010116184.1:231-1683 GCF_000699245.1 Pterocles gutturalis
CCCTGCGCTCCCCTTTGGGCTTTACACCAAATCTGTGCGGTGTTTTCCCTGGGAATTGTGTCCCCCACCCCTGCCCAGCTCCCTCCCCTCCGCCAGCCAGGCTGAGAAGGCAGAAGATGATGCCAAGCCCAAAGCAGCTCCCCATCACCAAGCCGTCCTGGCTGGGGAACAAACTGGTGACACTGGGAAGAGGAATCAACCCCATGAGCCAAAGGCAGAGCGGCGGCTCAGATTTGGCAAGGTACAAACCATCCCCGGGTTGCTGGACCTCCATGGCCAGCTATGGGGCAGGACATCCACTTTCCACAAGTATCCCCAAAAAACAGTGTAAAACCCCGTTATCCTTCCACCCAAAGAACCAGGGCTCGGTGTTACGGGGACGTCTCGAGGGAGGCTGAAGGTCACCCAGCACCACGCAGCCCTTGTCCAGAGGCCAGCAAGGTTCTGGGGTGGTGGGTGCTGCCAAACCCCGAGGGGAGGTCTCCCCGCAAGGTGGGGGTCACAGTGAGGGGCTGACCGAGCATCAAACACCCTGCCCCGGCTGTTTAGAAGCCTCCAATTAACTCACTCCAATTAATCACCTCTTTTCCCTCCTGCCCTACAACCCAGGCAGCTCCAAGGAAGGAGGAACCGTGAAGGACGTGGCACCGTGAAGCATCCGTGGGGCTCAGAGGCCACCGCCGGGGAAGACTCACTGGGGACATGGGCTCCCGGAGCAGGGTGACAAGGAGGCAGCAAGCCAGACAAAAATTTTGAGCATTGTCCCTCTCCTCCCAGGGACTCCAGGCTCCTGCCTGCTCCAGCTCCGAGCCAGCGCCCTGGGGAAGGGGTCTGGCCAGGGAGGGTTTTGCTGCAAGGCAAAGCAACCGAGATCATGCTCCCGAGCTGGGGAATCTGCAGTCTGGCCAACGCCACGGCAAGCCAAGAAGGTCCGCTCCAGCTCCGGGCAAAAGAAAAGCTTGCGAAAGACACGGCGGTACCCGGCGAGCCTGG
This sequence comes from Pterocles gutturalis, assembly GCF_000699245.1. NCBI lineage: Eukaryota > Metazoa > Chordata > Aves > Pterocliformes > Pteroclidae > Pterocles > Pterocles gutturalis. The sequence continues at coordinate 1,225 of NW_010116184.1, forward strand.
ATCCGAGACCCCCGTTGCATAGAGAAAAGATTTTCCTACGTAGATTCAAGTGCGCGGCAGGACGGGCTCCTCCTGCCCTGTAACTTCACTAACCAAACTCGAAGGTCCAGTCCTCGTCCCCGGTGTCGGAGCAGCTCCTCGTCACAGCATGTCTGCATCCTCCATGCTAAAGCTGCTCCGGCGACTGCTGGCTTTGGAGGCCTCCGGGGACATGGCCGAGAACAAGGGGTCGGAGGCCAGGGGCAGCATGGTGTCCTGCATCAGCATCAAGTCCAGCTCCTTCTTGGACAGGGATGGGAAGGAAGCACCGTGGCCGGGCTCCAAGCTGTCCGGGAAGCCCCGGGAGCCGTCGTCGAAGCTCAGGCTGTGGGTAAAGTCCAGCTGGTGGTAGGGAGATTGGGGCGGTGGAGGCAGCACCGGCTGGGGTTTGAGGGCCGGGGGGGGGCGCAGGGGGGCGCG
>NW_010116184.1:1714-4489 GCF_000699245.1 Pterocles gutturalis
CCGTCCCCGCGGGCTTCTTGCTTGGCCCCCTGCTGAGCCAGCTCGGCCACGTTGACGCCCGAGGGCGAGGAGGTGGGCAGCCCGTGGACGCGCGCCTGCATCTCCAGCTCCTGCCAACAGAGCACAGGGCGTCTTTGGTGGGGACACTGCGCACGGGGACGTGTCACGGAGGTGGCAGGGACAAGCTGAGAAGCTCAGAGGGAAGGAGCTCACGGAAGAGGAGAAGGATGGAACATGGTGACCCAGGCAAAGCTCAACACCACTTGCCGTGGGGACCTGAACCTCAGATGGCTGGTTTGTCTGGACTTTGTTCCTGGTGACTCGAGGACAGCCCCTGCCCGTCCCCTCGGCAGGACCGGAGCGGACCGGTTGGAGCTGGGCAGAGGGAAGGAAGAGCCTAGGGAAGCTCACCTGGATGCGGAGCAGCAGCTGCTTATTTGTCATCTCCAGGCGCCGCGAGTGGTTCTCCAGGTCTCGTGACCTCTGCAAATCCTTCTGCATCCTCTTGATGTAGTCCACAGACGCCTTCAGGATCGTCCCTTTGTTCCAGCGCACGTCTCTGCCGTGCAGGATGGAAAAAGAGATTGCCACCTGCATGCCACCAACATGTCCCCTTGCGCCTGCTCCATCACCCGCCCTGGGGCTGAGCCAGCCCATGAGCTTATCCCAGCCCCCCAGAAACCCCGGATACGTACAGGTCGTTGGCCTTGGGGATCAGCATCCCCAACTCTTTGATGCGGTCGTTGATGTTAACCCTTCGCCGCCGCTCGACTGCAGGGTGAAAACAGAGGGATGAAGGTGAGAAGGAGGCAGGAGCGGCTCCATGTCCCACAGCCCCGCCCCAGCCACGCTGCTGCTCCCAGACCCTGGGGCTGGGACCCACCATCGTGCCAAACCCTTCAGCACCCTGCTCCCGTCCATCGCCCCGGCAGGTCTGACCTTCCCCCAGCGCTACCGAGAAGGACACGAGGGTCTGCACAGCACCGCGGGCATTTTGCGGAGCTGGGAAAGAGGGAGGGGGCTGAGGGGGTATTTCCAGAGGATGGGAAGGGGGACCCAGCTCAAGAGAGAGGGGGAATGAGGAGGAAGAGTGATGGGGAAAGGGCTGCAGGGGTGGGGGAGGGAAAGCCATGCCACCCGCGGGCAGCCAGCACCCAACTCACTCAGGTTGTGATTGTCTTTCTTCTGGCGCTCTTTGGCCAGGGCTCGGCTCTCAGCATCTGCAACAGAGACCCACAATGTCACCCGGAGGGCGTGAGGCTGCCTGTCACCCCACGAGCATCCCGGGCTGGCGTCGGAGCACCCCAGCATCCCCCAGAGCCACCCTCCCCACCGGCGCCCCCAGCCTCCTTCGGTGCTCGCTGTCCCCCCCGGCTCCCTGCCAGCTCTGGGGACAGGGACGTACCTGTCAGCTCTCTCTTCTGGGGGAGTTCGGCAGGGCAGGAGCTGCTGGTGACACCTACGAGAGAGGCTGTCACCTGGGGGTCCCCGCTATAGACATTCATGTGACTGCTGGACATGGGCAGCTGAAAAGCAGAGGGACAGGAGGGTCAGCTCCATCCGGGGCCGTGGGACTGGGGCTCAAACCCAGCTGCTCAGTCTCTGGGACGCGAGTGCGTAGCCCAGGCAGGTGTAATTGTCTTCCTGGGCCCTTAAAAACCAGCTATAATCAGAGGAGCAAAGAAAACAGGACTTCAAAGAGCACAGCTGATCCCCTCCCACGGCCAGCATCTAAAATAGGGCGGATGAATCACATCCGAGCAGGGCCAGGCAGGATGAATCCCGCTGGGAGGCACAAGCTGCATATGGATCCGACCCGACACCTCGGGAGATGGTGCTGCTCCGGGCGAGCTTCTGGCTGGGAAACCTCTGCAGCAGACACTTGGTCCCTCCCCGTGCCCCTCTCCCATCTCTCCGACTTTTTATTAAAGAGGAAAAGAAGCCAAAGAACTGGCTCTTGCAGCTGTAACAGGGAGATCTCGCTGCCTGCCTTCCCCCAGCCCCAGGTCCCCCTGGCCGAGGGACAAGGCTGGGTTGGGCTGGAACCGGGGTATCGCCTCCGCGATGTGGTGGAAGGACAGGTCCCCTCCGTGCCACCTCCATCCCTGCGAACCCAGGGGTGGGGGACCCCCAGGCCACCCTCCCTCTCGCAGCCTGGGGTCCCATCTCTCCCGAACACACATCAGAGACTCACCGTGTTGGGCATGTGGACTTCAGGGTTCATATAGCCCAAAACGTCATCCAGGCGCATGATGTCATCGATGACCTCATCGAACTGAAAGGGAAAGGTGTAAGGTGTCAGGGGGCTTCTCTGTCCCTTTTCCAGCACCTTTGCCTCCTCCAGCAGCCCGGTGCCCCCTCCTCACCTCGCGCTCGGGGTTGGAGCCGATGTTGAGCATGGCCATGGGGCTGTTGGGCGCGCTGTTGCCCGCCGAGGAGGACATGACGTGGCTGGGTCGGACGCCGGGGGACGCGGCGGGGGGTGGCTTGGGAGAGTGGCTGACGGGGCTGACATGGGCAGCAAACTTGTTCCCGTAGGTTTCGGAGAGATAAGCCTGAACCTTCTTATCCCGCGACTTCTGCAGGTGGTAGGTGGTGGGGTTCTCCAGGTAGGACTGAACCTGCGAGGAGACAAGTCATTGGGGGTCCCCAACACCCCCTCAGCCCCACGGCAAGGGGGGGACACCCCCAGTTCTGTACCTTGAGGACCTCTCCGGGCACGGGTGGTGGGGACTGGTAGTGGACAGGGGGGTTGATGGCCGGGGGGGAGGGCAC
>NW_010116184.1:4546-4792 GCF_000699245.1 Pterocles gutturalis
CCCCCCCCCTGCCCCGGCTGCTTCATCAGCTCCATCCGCAGCCCGATGCGCGACGCCATGGTGCACCGGGGGGGTGGGACACGGCAGCCCGCCTGGCACGGAGGTGACCCTGGGAGGAGGACATGGCACATCAGCAACAGGTGAATTTGCAGCAGGGAAACTGAGGCACGGGGAGGGAACAGACATTTTGGAGCATCCCTACCAGGCTGCCCTCCTGCTACAGCTCTCTGCCATGTCACCGCTCTC
>NW_010116185.1:0-407 GCF_000699245.1 Pterocles gutturalis
ATTAAAAAAAATACAGTATGCACTATTGAGAGTGCACTGCGTTCCGGTCCCTGTCTGTCCGATGGGTGATTGAGAGATCACAGCATTTGGCTGCGGAGATTTGGGGTAGATGTATGAAGCAGGGCTGGGGCAAAGCTGCGGTCCCTACCTTGGCACTGGGCAGGGGTGCAGGAGTGTCTGGGGACATGGAAGGAGGACAAACACCAGCGATATGAGACACGTCTGATAAAGCGGTTCCATAAAGCTGGATAACACAGCACTGGTGTGCTCTGGGCAGGAGTTTCTGGAGGTGCAAATGGCATGTATCTTCTGAGCTGGAGCTGGAACTCCTTGCAAGAGATAAGGGTTGGAGCTGCCCAAGGAGACCTCAGAGGCTGGGGCTGTGGCTGGGGGGGGGGGGGCCTCTC
>NW_010116185.1:438-12208 GCF_000699245.1 Pterocles gutturalis
CATTGCAGCATTTTCTCATCTAATGGTGCCCCTGCCACTATTGCACTGAAGCCACCGAGCTCTCATTTCAGAGAACCAGCCCTCTTCACTTCAAAGTTTGTTCCATATTCCATCCATACTCCAAGTAACATCCCTCTTGTCCCCAGTCAGACAATGCTGAATACCAGTAGGGGTCAGATTAGGCATTGGGGTGATGTGCACACCCACTCCTGTGCTACTGCGCTAGCCTCGGATGTGTGGGATTTTGCTGGTGGCATATTTTATAGCCGGTATGATTATGTGCTTACATAAAATCGTCATCTTGTTGATGGTCCTTGGAAAAGTGCAGACTAGAAGTGTGCAAGAGGAAAATTTTATTATTATAGCCTCTATTTTACTACTGCTTAATAGCACTTTAGGTCAGTATGTTGGAGACAACTTTCTGCAGTGCTAGTGGGCCTGATCCTCATCTCAGAGAGCTGATGGGAGCAGGACTGGAGTTACTGTACTGCTGCAATCAGACGACATAGTGTGAAGTGAGAAAGCAAATACCTGTTAAGACCCTTAGTGCTGGAATATCCCCAGCTTAATACTGAGTGTACTAGGAAGTAGGTCTCAATTTATACCACCCATCCAAACTGACACAGAACTTGGATACAGACAGCTCCTATGCAGAGCACTGAATGTCACTTACTAGATAATGAGACTGAGAAGTAAAATCCCAGTCTGTACTTCAAGAAGTTATCCAGATACTAGATATGCCAGATACAAAGGATTAATAATATGTGCACCTCAGCCTGGCTTTTCCTGGCGTGACCTGGGGGAGTAAAGCCTCACCATGGGGGGTAGGACGCTGCCCCTTGTGCCCTGGCCTGGTGCTGCGGTGGGGGGTGTGTGTGCAGAATATTGGTGGGTGATGGAAACCCCCCACTGGCCCCTCTTGCCAGACGATGGTGAGGACAGAGACGGATGCATGTGATGGTGGCAGAGAATGGAGCAGGTGAGGGGATGGCAGGTGCTTGGCAAGGGTGCAGGGAGCTCACCTCAAAGGCAGGAGGGGTGTACGACTAAAGCTGTTGGTACAGGAACTGAGAAAGGCCACTAGATCAGAAACCAAAGGAGCCAAATAGTAAAAAGCCCTGAGGAAGCAAACTGTAAGCAGGAGAAAGAAAAGAAAAGGAAAAAAAAAAAAAAAAAAGAGAAACGAAAACACAGTGGAGTTGAAACAGGAGCAAGGTTGTACGGGAGAGGTTTCTGCTGCTCAGGCTGGTTGTTAGTACAGTCGGGGTCCTGCATGGACTGCAACACATTACTGAAACTGGCCTGGACCTTTTCCCTTGTATCTGCTTGTTTTCTATTAAAGGAGCCCTCCCTCAGTGCTAGGTCCCAGGAGGAGACAGCTTTTTCCACTCTCAAGGGCTCTCTGCCTTTACATGGGTTTCCCCCCCGGCCCCAAGTAGAGCATCTGCAGGGCAGCCGCTGAACTGCCGTGGGTTTGGGTTTTTTTACCTTGGTGGAGAGCTGGGATTTTAGCTTCTCCATCTTGCTGGATCTTCAGAGTTGATGAAAACAGTGCAGCTATACCACAAAACAATCACCACAACCTCTCTGCCTCCCACCTTTCTGCTCTGTTATGAAAATGCAAGGACGTGCTGTGCCCACATGTCCCCAAGGCTGTGCCTGCCCAGGGACATCTCCTGCACAGACACCTCTCCTCTCCAGGGAACAGCAGGTTTGTCTGCAAAGTGTGTGTTACCCATGCTGCATGCAGCCATGAGATACAGTTTGTTTCTCCATTTTAAATGGGTATTCCTGTATAATTAATTCAGAGCTCACAGCTGAAAGGCTTTGAGCAGGGGAGGGCTGTGTTTCATGACCCTGAGCATCACTGGCTCCTGCAAACACTTGTATCTATGGATGCTCAGGCTGAGAACGCAGCAAACCCACAGGGAGTCGGGAAAAATAATCCAAAGGTGCCTCCTGGGCTGCGTGCCCCCTGGACCCTGCCCTGTGGTGACCGGGGGTTGCTCACCTGCCAGGCCTCCAGCTGCTGTGAGAGGTTCACTTTCTGCTGGATGGCGTCCAGCAGCTGGCTGTTGAGGGACATCATGTCGATCTTGCACTTGGCCAGTTCCACCTCCACTGCATTCTTCCTGGAGGGACAGCAAGAAATTGAGGCATATGATTTTTTTTCTTTTTTTTTTTTTGTTAAAGTAAGTGTTAAACATATCCTCGAGGAAAGTCAACAGTTTATTTCATTGCCAAGTCCCCAAATCCTAAGGTCTTCATCTCCTTTATATTCTGGACAACCTCTTTATCTGAAGAGTGGGACAGAACTGTAGACATCATTACAATTAAAACAAAAGATTTCTGGTAAACACACTATGAAAAACAGAAAAAGATATTCAGATACACTGCTGTGTAAGATAACACAGTGTGCCTGGATAACATAGAGAATTTTCCATTAGAAATGCAGATCTGAAACAAAGTAGAATCTATGTACAAATATTTTTTCCTTTGCTAATGCATAGGAAAGGAAATAGTATGTGCTAAACCCCCAACGACCTGTGTATGATCACTTGATCAATAAATTGCAATATAAACCAAACAAATAACCAAAACAACTCCTCAAAGACTACAACTCAGTTGGGACTTGGACTGAAGGAAGGAAGAAATGAAGGAAGTTTATCACAGCATATGCTTTTGAAGAATGATGAGCTGTTAAAATGGTTTGAATTAAATGCTATGCATTAAGGAAAGTTCCCAATTTCAGTGGGGTTGTGCTGGCCCTTGGGAACACTGCTGCTGTGTTTCTTTGCAGGTGTTTGGTGGTCACTGGGCAATGATGCCATGGCCAAGGTTACCCAAAGGGCCCTGAGTGCTCAGTGGCTGAGATGTTCCAGCTGTTACTGGCTAGTGGAAAAGAATTGTCCTCCAGAAAGGACCAATTTCCTAAACTGCCCAAGCGAGGAAATGCTGCTCACCATGCTGGGAGCACACAGGTGAGCACAAATCCTACGTTTTCAATTAACTGCTGTGTGATGGGAAACCGTGACATGACTTGCTGGGAACCATCTTTCCTTGCAAACATTTTCAGGAGGAATAATTGCATCTTATTAACTGTAGCTAATTCATTGCCTCCTAATAGCCCCCTTGTGCTCCCCTGCAGAAGAGCAATTTGGGAATTTGTGTTTATATTCCAGGTAGCGGTTGCTTAACAGCTCCTACTATAGGATCCTATTTTCCTATTGCTTCCTGTGTTGCCAGATTTCAGCTTCAAGCTAAAAATTTTCCATGCCAGATGTCTGCCTCAGGCAGTGATTTTATTTCTGTTCAGAGCTAGGGGGTTTTTTGGGGAGGGCTTCAACAAAAGTGACTTAACCCTTGAGGTGCGAGGTGGGAAGCGTATCACGAGTCTCCTAGGTGGCTTGCTGCCCGGGAGCAGCCCCGCTCGCTCTGTGGAGGGATGCTTTCATTTCTAGCAACAAGACTCTCTTGTCTGCTTTCAATCGCAGCCCCTTTCTGCTCATTAATCACCCGCCACTCACCCGTACGCACTTGTCACATCCCCTTTTCTCTGGGCTCCTGCCACTGCAGGACAGTCAGCTGTAAATATTAGTGCTTTGTCCCAGCAGGGTCATTAACTGCCGTGGAGAAGCTGTACCGTTCCAGTCCTGGCTGTGGGTATGAGCACCTTAAATAGCCTTTTGTTGTGAAGCTCCCTGTTGCTGCTTGGATATTACCGGGAGCTTTATCATGATGGCAGCACGTTGCCATAGCCACAGCAGAACCAGCAGCCCACACGCACTGGAAATGTCAGAACCACCTCTCTTGCACCCGGCAGTACAGCTGGGATGCTCCTGATTTTTGCCAACAGATGAAGGTGTTACAGAGGACAGCAATGGGAATTTTGTAGCCAGCTACCTGGGAAAAAGTATCACTGATTATTGGTCACTTAAAAATGGTGAAGGGACTGTGCATGCTGATTCAGCTCCCCACATCCTCAGGGATGCAATGTGCTCATGTTCCTCCTCCACTGGCTGAGGGCTTGAGTATTAGGCATTTCCATAAGGAGATGGACTGATGGTGTCCTGGCCCATTGGCATATTAAAGAGATTATCAGATGTATCCTTTCTACCTAGAGCACAGGGGGGGTGAATGTTTCTGCCCCTCTCCTCAGGGCAAAGAGTGCTCTGGGCAGTTTGGCAAGCTGGGGGAATGGGGGTACAGTGTAGCAGAACTGTACAGGTCTGCAAGGAGGATGAGGAAAATAAAAAGTCAGAACAATGGGAGAATCCTGAATGGAGAACTAGAGAACTACAGGACTGGAGATGCAAAAAAGACCCTAGAACAGGAAAGGAGGGTGAGTGACCAGCGGAATGATTTAGGGAAGAAGCTCAAGCAGGGCTGTAATGGGGATGGGCAGGAAAGCAGAGCTGTCTTTCTGGACGAGCAGAAGAAGGAAAATATGACAAATAAGGCAGACCTAGTGTTTCCACTTGGTTGCCTGAAGACCTTTCCTCATTCCTGGGACACAGACCAGCACTAGAGATGGCAAAAACATGGTTCACAGCATCCTCCCAAATGCCCCCAATCCTGCCATGGGGCATCTCTGGAAATCGGCATTTCCTGCACTGCTCCCAAGCTCCAGCAAAGCCGAGACTCACCCCATCACTTTGTAACAGCTACTGAAATTCATGGAGACTGGGAATAAACCACCCTGGAGGCTTCTCCTGCTAAGGCACTCCATATCTGCTAACCCAGCCTGGCTCTGGCTATTCATACCACTTACTTGGCAATGGCCTCATCTCGGTCCCTGATGGCCTGTAGGAGCCGTTCACTTGTCTCCTTGTCTTCAGCAGCACCTCGCAGCCGGTCCCGTTCCTCCTTCAGCGTTGTCATTTCCACGCTCAGCAGCGTGACCTGTGGGCAGAAGGAAGGAGTGAAACCCAGGGTTGCTTGGACAAAGTCACTATGACTGGACAGGGGGGGGGGGGGGGGGGGGAGGGTCGAGGGGGGGGGGGGGAAAGCCACATGGGCCAACCTGGAGGCTGAGCTCCCCTGCTTGTGGGAGAAGCTGTGTCTGCTGGGAGGAGGCTGTTAGTGCTGGTGCAATCACCCATGAAAAATGCCACCTCGCCTTGGGATGCTGAAGCGTTGGTCTGAGGAAGATGAGTCACCAGGACAGCCTCAGTAACACACAGCAACAGCACTGACAGCTGTGTGGGGCAGGACCCACCTGTGACTTTGCTGTCCCAATGGCTTTAAACCCAGTATGGCGTGAGCACTGAAATATTGCCCCTCTCCAAGTGGTCTGTCTTGTGCACACATCCTCTGATTGTTGTATTCTGATCTTTCCTGGGTTAAATTATTGCATACATCATTTAGCAGCAAAAAAAATTTTTTTGGGGGGAGGTTCGTTATGTCTCTTGAAGTAGTATGAAGCTGAAGACAAAGGACGTGAATATTCCCTTTCACGCCATGGAAGGTGTTATTGGCACATCGTACAGGTTTAATTAAACTTTAAAATATGTGCAGAGTCTTAAATAGTCTGAGAAATGATCTATCACTTTGGTCCTGGGCAGAGTGAGTTAATGGGGTGTGAAATCATGCAAGGATTGCATTAGCACAGCCTTGCAATATTTCATACACGTTTAATTTCTTTGTCTAGGGCACACACACGCTCTGTTATGCTACTCCACCACCTGGAAACCCTTCCAGAGTTTGACCTACCTCTTTTCTCTAAATGCAGCTCAGTAGTGCTTGAATTCTCAAAGAAATCTTTAAATAGAGGGCAGACAATCAAAAAGGGCTCAGCACATCAGCAGCGTGGGAGGATCCGCCGCTAGTGCAGCATGGCTGGGTCGGGGTAGGGGGGAGGAGGGTGCAAATGCACCCTGTCTGTGTGCAGAGGGTCCCTGCTGTGTGCCGGGGCTGCCAGAGAACCAGGGAGCTCTGCCCGAGCTGTGCCCTCCCATGGCCCAGCAGAGGATGCACCTCAGAGCGATGATGTGATGGAGAGCAGTGGTGGGAGCCATGTGAAAGGTGCTGAGTGTTTTGCTGAAATCCCAGGGGACAGTGGATCAACAGGCCCAAAACACGTGTGTTTGGGGATAGGTTTGGGGTTTTAACTGCTTTTGTCTGTGTTTCAGGTCAGAATGGGATGCCACAGAGGGAGGAAACAGACCAGGCAGAAGGCGTGAAAACTGCTTTCCAGTGTAGACAGAGGCAGGGGTGACTCCTGTCAGTTCACTCCTGTCTCCACCAGTTCACCTTGCTCTCAGGCAGGAGTAATGAATGTGTGTGGTGCTACGAGGTCCCAAAAACCATTTAGGAGGAGTTCCCCTATCAATACCTGTGACAGCCCAGAGGGATGCAGAGGCAGCAAAGCACTGCTGTCCTGGATGGACCAGATTTCCATGCGTATTGATTTTCTTTAGCACTGAACTGAAGATGATGTTGTCTCTTCTATGGGAGGTAAGAGTAATTATTAACCTTGAGCAAGTGCAAGGCTGGGTTATGGGCAAAAGCTGCAGGAGATGTGTACTTGCTGTGTGAGGCTGGAGTGCTTCTCTGAGAGCAATGTCTGCTGCATTTGTAGTTACGCCCCATCTTTCTCCATATAGCACAGAGGTGTGAAAAGAAAGTAGAACTGCAGTATTCCCTTTTCCCCCTAAATATTCAGAGCTTTGGTAGTCAGAGACCCCTAAAAGCGGAGACCGCAGTCCAGACTTACAATCCAGGGCAGCTCCTCTGGTCCATCCTGGCTGGGGAGTTTGGGGAAACCAGCAACAACCAAGTGTGCTGCTCCCTTCTGGTGTCCTGTCAAGGCCTTGTATGTAAGGAGGTGCAGCATCCAGACAAGCAGGCTCTGCCCTGGGTTCAACAGAGGCTCCCTCATCCAACCATAACTGGTTTTGGCCCAAATCCTCCTGGGTTATTTATCATGTTGACCTCTTCTATGGAAGGCATGTCTTGGAGGATGAACCCTGGTGTTACAAGACCACATGTAAAGTGTGGGAATTGCTAACCTGGCTGTGCAGTCGCTGCAGCTCCTCCAAACTCTGCCTCAGTTTTCCCCGTTCTCCGTCCATTAATTCCCTCAGGGCTCGTGAATCCTCACTTGTTCGCCTGATCTGCTCCTCTAAGGTGTCGTCATCACTTCGTCGAGAGCTCTGAGAATGGGAGAGAAATCTCTTGCTCAGATTTCACTTTAAAAAATGCAGTTGCATTAATTTGGTACTAGTTTGGGATGGAGGGTACTAAACAAGGAAGAAGAAAGTGTGAATGTGACTTTGGCAGAGTTTCAGTTTTGTTCCCATATACATCCACAGGGGAAACATGCTCAGCCAAGGGTACTGCTTCTACACATGATAAAAAGAGCATGCAGACATGTTCTCACCTTAGCTTAAAGCAAATTTACAGAGAGACCTACTGACCCCTTGGTAACATATGGCTACAGTCTCCATGTTTGTGGACCTTTTGCAGGACTCCCTATTTTTTTTTTAACAAATACAACTTAATCTCTATGCTCAGCCTTCTTACTAGCTGCTGCAGGTACTGAAATGAGGAGGGTGAGTACTCCCATGCAGGTCTGCAGTTGCAGGGTCTGCACTATCTTCCTCACCATGGCATCTCAAATAAATTATACTGGCAATGCACCCAGCTTGCGGGTGATGGGAATAGGCCTGATTTGAGGTATTGCAAAAAGGCAGGTGTTTTCTCATAATACTGCACTCCTGGGGATGCTGAGCGGTACTCCATGCCATCCCCTCCTCCCCAGCAGCCCCAGGGCCATACCCCACAGACACCATCATGTGTCAGCAAAGCCCTTCACCTGTCAATGGATTTGAGTTTGGCAGCTCTTTCCAAGACAATCGTACCCAGTGTCAATTCACAGGGGCAGAACCTACCCCCACAGGGGTTATGACGTTTTTGTGACACTACTGCTAACAAAGCAAGGTTAGGAAAATCCCAAGAGAAATAACTGAACTGTGATATGTAAGACAATCTGCAATATTTCCGCACTGAAACTCTAACTTACTGTAAATCTCAAAGAAAGCCTACTTTCATTAATTTTCCAAAATGACTCCCAGATGAATGACAGTTACATGAGCTTGAAACTTACAGTGGTCTGACCACTGCAAGCTGAAATCCCACGTGCTGGCTTGGCTCTTGGCTGACCGTTTGAGATACGTAGAGCAGGCTGGGCACTGTGACAGCCTATCTCTGTGGGCCACAGAGGTTTTCTCAGAGACTGGGGACTTCAGGATCCAATGGGAACCTGCAGCAAGCTCTGTCACTTGGGCAAGGGGACACACACAAGCCAAGGTCTCCCTGCACCACCAACTTACCGTGGAGTCTGCCCCATCCAGCACATTTTGTATCAGTCTTTTCAGCTCGCTGAGAGCTGCCCGTAGGCTGCCGGCTGGGACGTCTTTGGCTGATGAGGTTTCTGAAGACTCATCCATGGAGGAGTCTGTAGAGACTGCTGAGTCTGCGCTGTCGTTTCCTCTGAGATGGGAGCAGAGATATCGCACTTGGCAATACGCTTCCCAGAGCTGCAGCCTCAGCTGGAAGGAGAGAGCCTACATTAGCCTGGGACATCAAGGCCATGGAGATCTTCCTTCCACAGTGAAGTAAGGCATGTGATCACCAAACCTCACAAATATTTGTCTAGCTTGCTATGTTGTTTTTGAAATGGATGCAAAGATTTACTTTCATACGGTCAGAAGTATGTTGATACCAGAGCTGGGACCACAACCCCAATTTTCTGGCTCTTGTTTCAGCTCCAAAGCCAGATCAAATGGATTAAACTCCTTCTGGGGCTGGTCACAGAGGTCTCTGGGCTTTCCCAGGGGCTGGAGGGAAAATACCTGTTCTCGTTCTTGTTCCAGCTCCTCTGCCTCCATGCTTTGCTCTATCTCAGACAGCAGGGACGTGCTGGTTGTGTTGAAATTTTGGAGACTTCTCTCCTCGCTGAGCTCTTCTACCTTCCCCTGCAACTGTCGGTAGGACAGCCGCACCTCCTGGAGCTCTAGCTGGCTTTGGTGCAGCTTGCAAAGGTAATTAAGGAATTGGTAAAGGAAGCAGGAAAAAAAAATTAGAGGAGGTGATATGGACTAGATGAATCTCTTGGTTTGTGAAGGAGCTGAGAGGGAGGAATGGGTGTCACGAAAGAGGGTTTCCAGCCAGGAGGAAAGTACTTTTGGCTGGTATTGCTATTTATTGGAGCTTAATAATCTCCAAATGTCACTAGACACTGCTTAGACTCCAGAATATCCTGAAAGATAAAAATAGTAGGTTAATCAGCACTAAAATGAGGAACATTGTGAAGAAGTTGGGACTCAGGTTAAAAAAATTGCTGAAAACAACCCAGCAGGAAATTAATCCAAAAAGAAAAGTGATATGGACATGTTTTTAAAAAAATCTATACACATATACACATACAAATTTATATTTTAAAAATGGAAAAAAGATTCAGGGCTCTTTTGGAGAGCTGGGGATCCAGTGGTTGTCAATCCACAGAAAAGAAATGGAGAAGTCTTGCTCTCTACTAGGATGCCTGAAGCCACAGAGGTGACAGCTTGTTCTCCGAGAACTCACATTTAGTGACACACAGCTGTGAACACCATAGGGCTCGTTGGGAAACCATCTGAGCAGACAGAGCTATAAGGCCAGTTACTGCCCTCTGGGACAGTGGGGTCTAAAGAAGCCCCTTCTGAAGCCAATTCTACTACTAAAAAATTAAGTAAAATTAACAGCAACCAGAGTTCTCTGCTTCTCTTTACATTTACCTCATTTCTACAGCACCCTTTCCCATTCCCTTGCTCAGATCTCCCTCCCAAACTGCTTTTCGCTGTCAAGATGCCCCACTGTGGCTCCTGCTATCTGTCCCTTTGGGGAACACCCAAGACCTTGCTTGCTGCCTTGCTTACGTGAGCCATTTTATTCTTCCAGTTGTTTTGTCTCACAGTTCCTATCTTCCTGGTCAATTTTACCCCAAACTTACTCCATTTCCACCTGCTTCCCTGTCCCATCACTGCCTCCTCACCTGCAGGTCCTTGTCATGGCTTTGTCTCTCCAGGATGAGGACTCGGTCCTGCAGTTCCTCCACGGTTCCCTGGAGCAGGTCATTCTCCTCCATCATGGCACTAAGGCGATGCTCCAGCTCCCGCTTTCTGTCCGTCAGCATTTTGATCTGCAGAGGAAAGAGAGGTGGTATCGGACCCCGCACTTTCCAGGGAGCAGAGAGGAGGGAAATCACGTTCCCAAGAGAGAAATGAAACAGCAAAAAAAAAAAAAAGCAAAAGTACGTACATACCTATTCTGTACCTGTATGAGAGAAACTGTATCTCTGTGTGTGGTTTAAAGTTGAGGAAGCTCCTCCTTCCCTAGGCTGCAGAGGTGGCTCCAAAGGGGCTGGGTGTGCATTGGCCAGGGAGGAGGCAGAAATGCCCAAACTGATTAAGTGGAGACCAGCTCTGCGCACCCCTTGTATCTTAAAATTTGCAAGACTGGGCAAAACCAGTTACCCTTCCTGGCTGCTCCCCAAATGAGGATGGTGGCATTTTCTCCTGTATGGGTGCTGGAGACCACAGGGTGAGCCTGCAGGATCCTGCTCCCCCCAGGGCTGTCCCACAGCACTGCCCATATGCTTTTCTTAATTGCTGCATGTTTGCCAGGTCCTCACCAGGGATCTTTCATTTTACTTGTGAAGACTCCTTTCTGTGCCATATTTATTTTTAGTCTCCCAGTGATCAGTCGTCTTTAAAATTGGTTCATTTCTTTTAATTGCCAAGGGCAGCAATTTCAGGTGAAGAGGGACAATGTGCCAAGCAAAACTTCTGCGATTCAGTTAGCTGGGAACAGTGCACAGGATGAATCAGCACTAGCCAAGGTCACTTCTTGTTTAACCAAGAAGAAGGAGCCTTCTCCCAGATTAGTACACACAGGACCTCGGGGGACTGGCTATGCCATTTACCAGTCCAGTATAACCCTAAGTATTCCCTATGGCCTCCTCTCAATTCATGGACCATAAACAAATTCAGCAGCTTCCAACTGCTTTCTTAGCCTCTTTGGGACCTTGTCTCTTTGCTGCTTTCCAGGTTGCTGGAAAGATTTGGCTGCGTGAATATTAGCAAAGTCTGTGGACTTGCTATTTCTGCAGGGGAAAGGCTGCTGTAGGTATTAGAAAGCTGCTCTTACGTGACTAATGGTTTCTGAGATGTCTCTTCCCACCACCATCATGATTTGAGTGGGATGGAGAAAAGGGATGTGAGAAAAATAAGAAGTATAATACAGAGATTGTATCAAGGGTTCATATTTGGTATCAAACCAGTGACGAGCACCCTGTGAATGACTGTGTAACAGAAAAAACATCGCTCTGCCGTGGGCCCTGGGACATAGGGAGGGCATAAGGAGAGAGGGATTTGGAAAGCAAGAGACAGGAAGGAGGTGAGGAGGCAAGGCATGCACAGTGACAGAAATGCATGGTGACAGCAATGCACGCACGGGCAAACCCTTTCTGAACTTCTATACTTACTTCAAGGACCTGCTGCTCCACACCAAAGGGAGGGGAAGAAAAGGCGAGGGACCAGCAGGGAGCAGGTGGGAGTGGGAGAAAAGAAGAAATGGAGAAATTTTAGGAAAAGCTCTTCCAGACAGATTATAAAAAAAAAGCAGTAACGTAGTAAAGTTGGACTTCTTCTACCCCTCTGGTTCCTGCCTACATGGTCTCCAGTGAGCCCCTTCAGGGAAGGGAAGAGGAAGGAAGGTAGTTTCATTCCTG
>NW_010116185.1:12239-32959 GCF_000699245.1 Pterocles gutturalis
AGAGCTAAAACAGGTAGGGACTCCTTGCTTTCCCATGTGTGGGGCTCAGAGGCAGGACAGGATTGTTGCTTTCTTTGCAAGCGTGAAAAACAGAAAAATACCCTTTGCAGACCTTCCCACCATGCCCCAGAGTTTAAGCTGTACTGGGCAGTAGCCCTGCAAGAGCACAGGCATGGTTTAGATCCTGGAAGCTACTTCTCATCCGTGCATTTTGCAGGAGTGCTTGTGGCTGAGGCAGAGGTGGAAACCAGCCCTGGGTTGCAGCAAAAATCCTCACTGGGGGAGTCCTTTGCCCCCCCAGCTGCCATCTTTTGTTTGCTCCAAGCAGCAGGTTTTGTCTACCCAGGTCAGAGGGGTTCATTGTACAAGTTAGAACAGCCCTGGACACCTTTTGGAGGAGTGAGGCCATGCGCAGGTGACTCACCTCAGCCTGGAGGCTCTCAAGCCGCACGATGTGCTGGTTGCTGGAGGAGTTCTTCTCCCGAAAGTCCTCTCGGAGGGTGTGGACCTGCAGGGAGAGCTGCCGCTCCACCTCCGATGCCTGCAAGAAGACAACAGCTTGTGTTAACCCCAGGAGGTCGTCCCATAGATGGAAAGCAGTTATCTCTTCCTACCTGTGGGAAGACCTGCCCCAATATGACTTCTGCACAAGCCCTAGTTTTGGCAGAAACACAGAAGCCTGCAGAGTTTGGATGAGGGAAAAGCTAATCCTGGACGGACATTGAGGAGGGCAGCCATTTAGACCATTTTGGTTTTCCCTTGGGGCAGCCAAAGGGACACAGCCCATAACTTTGTTCCATTGCAAAATAGCATGACAACTCCCATGCCCTACAGGAATTTAGTTTTCCTCAAAAATAGTAGCCTGATCTGGTTTGAGGAGGAGACCAGGCCACTCGCAAAGGCAGAGGGGAGGCAATCTCCACAGACCTCAGGAAACACTGCTATTAAATTCACACTTTCTAAACCTCTGAACTTCTTTGGCACAGCTCTAAAATAGCAAGTGCTTTTTGCCTCTGATTTCTGGCTCTTGTCAGGGCCAGACAGAGCAGTATCCGCTCCACACGGCTTTCAGTGCAGGATCGCTGGGCTTGGCCCTCTTTCCCATCTCGAAGGAGGGATGCCCCATTTACACAGGGTGGTTTGAGGACAGTGGAAAGGCCATTCCTACCTGCAGGATCCAGGCTGCAGACAGCCCGTATAAATGACAGCTTAGACGTGTTAACTGCTCTCCAGACAGCTTTATGGCTGATTTTTACATGGTGAACACACTTGTTTAGGCTTGTAAGAGAACATAAGTTTTTATGACAAATCCCTAATGAGACAGCACAAATGGATGGTTTTCTATTTAATTAGCCTCCATCAGGTTCCATTACACTTAGGCACAGACCTCCCCCTCCAGTGAATTATCTGGAAGTGGATCAATCCCCCTCAAGAGGAGGCATTGCCGTGCTGTTCAGGGCACAGAGAGAGCTGTATGTCCAAAGGCAAATGCCATCCGTGGCCACAATGCCTTAGACAGGGAGGTGAGATGGGAGGGAGGGATGGAGGTGAAAACCCACTTTGGGGTCAGCAGCTGCAGGCAGGTTGGGGAGTGCATCCTTATGTCTGGCAAACGCAGGTCAGGATTTGACCCGGGGTGCTCTGGCTGACAGGGAGCCCAAGGCAGCAGCTCTGCCAAAGGGTGCAATGACTTTGCTCAAGCAGCTTGTGACCTGAGGAATGAACACACAGACCCAGCCTGAGCTGCCCTCAGAGGCAACACTACCCCCTTTTAAAAATGGTCCCTTATTTTGCACAGTCTGCAGCAAAATAATCCAAATCAGAAGCAGGGGGTAAAAGGCTGTTGCAGCTCTGTCAAGTGGAGGAAACTCTGGTTGCCCCAACACTGCTTTGCAGGGGCAGCAGAAGACAGAATAGCAGCCCTTGAAATCAGCCAGGCTCTGACCACTGGCTTCTGGAATGAGAAATAATTTCCAAAAATAAAAAATAATCTTGTCCACCAATTGGTTTTTAGTTCCCTTCTTATCCTGGATTATCATAACTGGTCTTTTCCCCTTCTTTAAAGCCTCACATCAGACGCCTTTGCGTATCACCCTCACCTCATTTATTTAATAAAGCTTCCTTGCACAGGCAGAGTACACAAAATGTAATGATAGCACAGCACTATACGAAAGGGTTGGTTATTTTTCTTCCCTTAAGCAGCTATAGATTTCAAAGCATCCTGAGCAGCTATTAACTGGTGACACTAAAGAAGATGGATGGGTTCTGCTTTTTTTGAATGATTCACTTGCTTTTGTAAAGACTGCTGAAACATCTTCATGCTGAAATACTCTGCAGGAGCTATCAAGGATGAAAAAGCAGCAGATGAAAAGCACTGAAGGATTTTGCCTGCAAGATGCTGACCGCACTCCCAAGGAGCACAAGTGGTACTAGATGAGATGACACACCAGTATTTGATGGTTAACTGGGTAACATAATTTATATGCTGGAACAATTCTATGTACAGCCAGTGTAAATGTACAATATAGCAGGAAGAAACAAGGGAGTGTTAATGGCATTGTACTGGTAAGACAATATATAGCTGCTGTCAGTAGTTTTGGTCCCCATGCTCAGATGGGAGCAGGTAAAGGAATGGGCTGCAAGGGTGAGCCAGATCATGGAAAGTCTGTTATATGAAAGGAGACTAAAAAAGAATGGCTTGTTTTATCTCAGGCAACGAATGCTGAGAAAGGACTCCCTATAAATACATCACGGCTAAGCACACAGAAGGGAGAAGCGCTATTTAAGCAGAAGCACAATTTTGGCAGAAAAAATGATGCGAATAAACTGCATAAAAGTATATTTAGGATGGGAACAGGAAGATTTCTACATTTCCAAGGAGCTGCAGTAGGATTCCTCCTCCTGCACCACTGCAGTAGGAGAAATGTTGTCAAAAATTCATTTTGTGATGTAGCTGGATCACTTTATTATGCAGTTTCTTTCAGAGGGCTGCCTACGACAGAAGGGAAATGAATTTTCCTCAAAGGTCCTTTCTGGTACTAGACTGCTTGCAGGACTGTGAGGTTTGTATTCATCAGCTTTAAATCATCATCTGGAATTTATCTACTTGCTGCTCGGCTTACACACTCACCCATCGTATTCCTCCAGTAATAGCCCACATGGAGCGAAGAAAGGACTCACTTACTGTTAGCATTTAGGGCTCTAACGCACACAGGATGCTACAGTGTCACCTCAGCCTACACCATTCACATCCTACCTCATGCAGTAGAGAAAAGTAAAAAATAATACTTTCTTTAGCCTCATACAGTGCAGAATCCTCTCTCTGACCAGCTATTTAACAGAAGTAAACAGAAATTACTGTCATGTGTTTCCCTCCACAGGAGAAGGAGGAAAAGTCTTCATCCAGTTCTTCTAGATAGAGAAATAGCCGATACTTAGTCTCACCTTTGCAAAGATTTGATTTTTCATAGACACAAGCAAAGTCTTCTGAGCTGAGCTGTGTCGTGGAAACCCCCTTTTCATGCTGCATTTGTTTCAGAGGTTATTAATACTGCTGCTGAACTACCGTTTCTAATTGATTATAAAGTCTAGATTTTAATATCAATCTGCATTATTTTGTGGAAAGACACCTTGTCAGTGTCCAGTATTTCTCAGGCTTTATGGTGTATTTTCATATGGTGTCTACGTGGGTTCTCCACACTGCTATACATGTGTGCATGTGTGTTTTAAACCACGAGCTCACTACTGACTACTTCTAACATACTCTTTTACTTAGTGTCATCAGAAGATGTAATCTTCTGTCTACATTTTCCCTTTATTGCTCAAATAAGCTATGGCTTTTGTTGAATTGAAGTGAGTTTCTTCTGCCTCAGCCAGTCTGGCTCTACTCCCGTTATGCAAACTCTAGCGCTTTCTCTTCCCCATCAGTGTTTTCCTAAACATGAAAAACGAAAACCTTTTGTGCTTATGTCAATCACTCAGTGATACATTGATTTTGCTAGAGAGAAGTAATATTCTTTCTGGAAAGGCAGACATATATTGCCCAAATCATAGCTTTGCTCTATAGTTAAGAAAGAATTAATTTCCTGGGTATAGGCAAATGAGCCAACACAGGCACCAGGCAGATTTTGAAACATATCTGCAAAAGCATAGACATCAATTCACAATTAGATAAATTCAATCAACTGTGAGATTTGTTTTCTGGACTTCAGGCAAGGTTTAGATGAGATTTGGGCAGTGCAATCAGAAAGGAAGAGCAGGAGGACATTTTGGCCTTTGCTTTAATTAAGGGCTTGTTTTCATTGCAAACCTGATAAAGTTTGTCTTGCAATTAATTCTGAAGTGCTAAAATACACAAAACTGTGTAGATAGTTGGCAGAAAAATATGGCTTACCAGTTACAATAACTCTGTGAGGTTTAACATCTGGAATATACAAGCAATAAATAAATTATATAATGTAAATAAATTGGAGCGCTGATGCTTCTGTGAAGAGGGGATCTTTGCAATGTTTGGGGCAGACTGTGAGAAATTAATGGCCTGTAGATTAGTTTCATTCAAAGAAAACCCTCTTATGGGGGACAATTGGCTAAATAAAACTAACTGCATTCAAAATACCCAGCTGTAAGTCATGTTAGAAAGAAAAGAAGAAGGGAAAAAGCTGAATAGATTGTAGCTGGGTGAAGAAACCAATGTTTCTGTATGATTTACTTCTACAAACAAGATGATTCAAATTTAACAAAGGATATTAAAGAATTTCTTGCCTAAAATAGCTAAGAAAGAGAAGTCCTAATTAGTGCTAAATTTGTAACACTCAGGAGAGCGTGTTACCCCTTTTATTAATTTGCTAATAGCTGAGTTCGAGGGACTCCCCATTCCCACTGTGGTACCATTAACACTTCAAACCACTAATCGCTGCCTCCCCTGCCTTCAGGGTCCTGGATTCCCAGCTCTTCTCTGGAACAAAAATATATTTGGGTACTGAAACGAAAGCAAAGGAGGAGACAACAAACATCTTGCTTTAGAGTAACATTTTTTTTTAAAAAATACATTAATCTGGCTGCTGAGGGAAGCCTGGGAGGACTGGGATTGCTGCCCTGCTGCCGCAGCCAGTATCCCCATGGCCACCAGCGGTGGCAGGAAGCCTGGTTTTATGGGCTAACCGACCCATGTCAAGAAAGGGGTGAGGCTATTTTCCAGCCCTTGGCACACTGGTACTGTAAACAACCATCTATATTCTACAAATGTGGAGATTGCCTGGTTAGGGAATCTTCGAGAGCATTTTTACCGAAGCTTTTAATTCAGGTCAACTTTAAGTTGTTATTCTAAGTATTATTTTATCCAGGAAAGCGCTTACGTAATAGTAGTGCTCGCTGTTCAATGCCTTTTGAGGGCTTCAGTTTGCATTTGCTGATTTACGTGCACAAAGGAGGGATTCCTCCACAGATGGCCCCCGGGATGTGGCACCCTCAGCCCCGCGATGGCAATGCTGCCGCACATACGAAGAGCCATGGCACTGCGGTGGCTGGCCAGATGCTCACCCAGCCGCTCTCACTCCCTCTCCTCAACAAGACGGGGGAGAAAATGTGATGAAAAAGGTCATGGGTTGAGATAAAGACAGGGAGATCATTTACCATTAGAAGAATTTGAAGTAAAAGCAGTGACTGGGAGACATAACGGGCAAAGCTCAGACGGGCCATCTGACTGGATTAACAGTGGTGAAGGGCCAAGGGGTGTACATTGCCCACCTTCGTGATGTTGTGATGATGCCACGTCGATTTTGGTGCAAGGAGGTTTTCTTTGTGGTTCATGTCGCCAGTGAAGTTTTGAAGGGTGTGCAACGATTGCACATTTTAATGACAATTCTTAAATATGTGTTTCAAGGAGGTGAGGGGTGCAATTTATTGGGTCCAGGTGTCCAGGCAGGGCTGCAGGGCCCCCTCTGAGGAGAGGCCGGCTCCGCCCCGTGCTGGACACAGCCGGTTCCAGCCGGTTCTGCAGCAGCTCCACTGCAGGGCACAGCTCAGCCTGTCAGCGACGCCTCTGGAAAGATGTGCTTAAAAAAGGACAAAACACGGCCTGGCAGTGACAACTGAGGTAAAAAGTGTGAGAAGTAGCCCCGTGAGCACCACATTGGAGGAGGAGGAGGGGGGGAGACCTGGCTAAACTTTTTCCAGAAGACTTCTCCCCACCGCTCCCCAGTGCAGCACAGGACATTAGAGCTGGGGAGCATTGTGCATCATGGACAAAGCCAGCATTGTCCCCATCTCTGCCAAATGATGTGGTAGGGCTGAGTCCTCTTCCTCTGGTCTCATCTCTCACTCTGCTACTGTCCAAGTGTGGGGAAATTTAAATACAGAATGTCTGTCGCGCTTGGTCCTGGTGTGGGGGCTGGCACTGCCTGGAGAACTTGTGTGGAAAAATGAGAATTCAGGAACACTTCCAAAATATTTTGGTTGTAAACATCCAACAGAGACCATTAACATTGATCCCATGGGATATTTTTAGAAAAAAATGGATTTTTAAGACTGTAAAAATGCTATGATAGTGCTATGTAATATATATCCCTATTATATATCTATAAGCAGGCTGGCAGGTGGATTAAATGCCAGTAGCCAGAGTGAGTAAATCTGCTCAGCTTTTGCAGGTAAGATTTCCTTCCTAACACAGGCTTCTTTGTGCTTAGGAACCATCTCTGCAACCTGTCAGCCCACTCCCTCACGCACCCTCATTCTGACCCCCAGCTGACTGCTGCTTTGTTCAGGTAAGATCTGTGAGGCGGCCATGGCAGGGACATGCAGCACCCAGCCTGAGGTGTCCTCACTGGGGCCTGGCACTGAAGTCATACATCTATGTGGAATCGTGAGCTGGATGTGGCACACTGTCTCCCTGCCTCTGTCACCTTTTTTAGTGCAATTTAGGCAAATTACTTCATATCTGGCATTTGGTGCCTTTGTACCACACACCTTCACAGTCAGCTACCTGCAATGGCCTTTACACTTCCTGATTATTTATTCTCTCTTCTTATTCAGAGGATCCAATAAATCCATGTCTGCTTAGACAGAAGGGTTTGATTTTGTGGCACACTGCCTGACCGCCTTTGTTACAGCCATACAAGTTGATGAGCCTTCCCTTCAGTGGAAAACAGGCTGATGTTGTACAACACAGACCAGCTATATTGGTTGGGGGGGTCCTATACTGACAACAGAGCGGGTGGGCAAAAGAGGAAAAAAATGAGCATTTTTTTTAGCACAAAATTGACCTGTCAAGAAAAAAGGGAATCAAAGATCTAAAGGCTGAGGACCCTTACCTGCCAAAGGGCATCAGGTTCCAAACACACAACTGATGGGAAAAGTCTCATGGCTATAACAGATCTAGTCCAAGAGGATTCTGTGAGACAAAGGACAGCAGTGGCATCTTACGCTAACATCTGCTCTACTTCCACAGGTGTGATATTTTGGAAATGTGCTACTTTATTGCTTGCAAGAAAGTGAGAATTTTTGCTGCAGATCTGTTCCCCTTTCCCTTCTATAAGACAAGTAGGAAATGCTTAGCATGTCCTTTGACCTCACTCCTCTTTACTTGAGTTTTTAAATAAAGCAGCCCAAGAATGTGAGCAGTTCCTTCTCTACACACCCCAGTCATGCAGTGAGCTCCTGTGGATGGCAAGGAGTTAATGCTGCATCAACTCAAATGCCTCACACCTGAGAGGCAGAGGCCAGGGGGTGCTGGCTATAAGAGAGAGAAGGGAGGAGCTGAGTTTTTTTCTGGGTGGGGTTGGGCTCGCACCTGCCTGTTGAGATGGAGAAGTGTTGTTAGAGTGGAGACGTTTAGCTCCTTGGTGGAAACTTCCACAAAGCCTGAACTTGCTCAACCTGAAACTGGATTGGCTGTTTTTAGGGGAGAAGTGCTTGCATTGCCTGGCTGTGAGTGCTTTTCGTAGCTGGAGAACTGGAACTGCTGCTAAAGATAACTGCTTAGGGGAATGAATGCAAAGTGGTGGTCTTCAACTTGTTTTTCAGCAAGTGCTAACTCGGGTAACTGTTTGGCTGAGGCCAAAAACCATTAGCTTAGGCTAAATCGTCTTACAGGATTAGGAACTGCGGTTTAGTGCAGAAGCAAAGACAGTTATTTGCCATATGGGGGCAACTCTAGCTGGGTGTCATGTCTCTAGGTTCATTGTTTGAATTAAAGAAATAGCTTCACAAGTGGATGTGGGTTGTGCACGTGTTTTAGGAGGTGCTTACACACGAGCCTCCCTTTTTTGTGGTTTATTCTTGACCTAAGCATTTGGCTCTTGTGGAGAGGAAAATACAGTGTGTGGAAAAATGAGTCAGCCTGCTTCCTGTAGGAGGGAATGCTGGAGGCCTGCTGCTTTCATTGCTGTAATAAATTAGCACTGGAGATAACTCTGAGGACAAAGTGTGCCTGGAGGACATGCAATGCTAAGTAGTGCACGCAGAGGCTCTTGCTCTCTGTATGCAAATTCTGCTTGCAGAACAGATGTGGGACATGAGATAGCCTTGCACTGTAGCTTGCAGGGCTGGTGTCTGCTCTAGGGCTCTATGGAGGGCTGAACATGGAGCTTGTTTGCAGCTCCTTGGCTTCCGGTTGTTGAGAAGGAATAGGGTAATAAAGCGTGATACTAGCAGGCTCTTCTAGTGCTGTATAGATGCTGCACGTGACCTTGAATGAAGCACTTGCTCTTCTGCACTGTAGTTACCTATTTGTAAATGGAAGCAGAAGGGCTTATGGCTTAAATAATCAAGCCTAGTAATGCTAGTGGACCTGAGAGGAACCACCACATTAATTTAAGTGGAGCATAGCTTGGGTCCAGCATGTTGCAAGAGGGTCTGGGACCTTCAGGCTAAAAAGTCATACATGTATGTGAGACTGAAGTGTCTTAAGTTTTGCCTTGGCCTAGCAGAGGGAACTGGTACAGCTTGAAATCTAGATGGTTCATCTTTTGCATCAGTAAGTTGAGTGGTCTGCTCTCCTAGATAACTTCTAATGCATTTCTAATGCTTAATTTCCCTAAGTTATTTTTTGCCTGATGAAAGGCATATTTTATCTTGATAGAACATTTTGGCCAAGTTACCTTTGATGTTGGTTTTTAATCCAGACTTTTTCAGCTCAGCCTGACTTTTCTACTTGAGCTAAATGATTAAAAATATTTCTTCAGTAAATTTCTGGTGAGCCATAAGTGTAGGTCAGATGATAGCCTAATAAAATACAAATGCCTGACTAGTTTGGAAAAAGCTGAACTGGAAACATGAAGACTTAACATGGTCATTAAAAATTCTTGCAAAAAGAAGCAGAAGCTTATGATGGTGGAGGCAAAGAGAAATGTAACGTACCCTCCTGCTCCGAGAAGCTTTGTATTCCCTCAGTAGCCAGAAGTCAGGGCAGTGACTCTCCATTCTTGAATTTATTTTTTTTATGAAATTATTTTAGTCTTAGACTTTAAACCTGGCAGTGTTCAAACTCAAATGTGCCTGGAAGCAAGACACAATAATTAAGCTTCTTGCAGTCTCTTACTCTGGGTTTAAGCACTCTCTCTCCTTTATTTCAAATAAAATGAACTGAGTTCTATTGGGGATATCCAATATGTGATGGCAGGCTAGCAGCTCTGCCTGCTCTTGCAGTCGTCATCCCTATACCTGTTAAGCCCAGAATATACTCTTCTAGGCTTTAGTAGTAATACACAAACCAAAAGCTTTCCAATGTATGTGAGACCTGATGCTCAAACTTGTGTTTACAAACATGTCTGTCTAAGTGCATAGAAGTACTGGTGTTCATTCCCATACAGGTGAAATGGGTGGATGCCAAAAAAGGGTAAAATTCAAGGAGTTGGCTTAAAATATGTTAATTTCTCTCGGGAAGCCTTTTGACAGGAAGAGAGAAAATATTTTGTAAAACATAGATGTATATTTAAACTTTGTGGTAGATTGACCTGGGATATGTTTTATTAGCTTTTAAATCCCTGCCAAGTCTGACTCCCAATAATAACTTCCATGAGGCTGTTTCTTAAAAACAGTACTGATGTGTTTGTTCATTTTTTTCACAACTTGATGAATTTACTTCAAAACCTAAAGGAGGAAGAGCTAAGAAGTTGTTTCTCTTTTTTTTTTTTTTTTTTTTTAATTTGGCTTAACTAAAGCCAAGATAGAAATGTTCTGTGCAGAAGGCTTATTTCTCATAGCCGATGCAGTGGAACTTGTGGCTTCTTTCTGTAGAAAAGAAAGGAAACCCAAACCCTATAGTGAATATTGGCCAGGGTGGGAGCTACAGCTTCAAACTATTCCATTAAAGCCTTCTCTTCACTAAATGTTTTTATACCTGATAGATGCAGTAGGGTCATAAATGAAAGGTGAGTGCCATAAAAATGAGCAAGTCTATCACAAAGTTTTGGGGAAAAAAAACCCAACCAACCACACAGCAGCATGTCACAATTGCAATGCTTACATAAAAAGGTCCAAATATACTTTCTTGGAGCTGTTAGGTAACATTTTACTTAAAAATATTTCTTGGTCAGCTAGCATTTGATCTGCCATTCTAAACACAACAGAACTGTGCTGGATACTTGCAGACAAAAAGCTTCTGGAGATACCATTTAACTTAGCAATACTTCTTCCTGTACTTCAGCAGCCTCCAGCTATTCCTGAATTGTTCTCCCTTGTTGGCAGCATGAAAAGATCTGTTTAGAGCATAAGGTCTTTGGAGCAGACTTCAAGCACAAGGCAGTCCTTGCTCTTGGTGATTGCTGACAAAAGATAATTACAAATGTGTTATTACTAACACCTGAGCACACTGATCTGCTGAAGCTGAATGCTGAGGTTCAGCTCATGACTCAGTGGAGCGCAGATGCTTGAACACAAAGTACTTGTTTACCTTTTTGTGCAGTGGCACAGATGTAAGTGCTAAGGGTATTAGGTCTTTAAGTTGTAGATCCTCAGGGCAGGAGCTTGGCCTTCAGAGCAATCTGCACTGAGATAGCAATATGTAGTGGCAAATATGTAATAGTAACTTCTAGAATGAGCCAGAGCTGCTAAATTAAGCCACAGCAGGTGTATGCAAAGTTGAGGGTAAGTTTTCTGAACAATACCCATAACTCAGCTTTTGGAAAGCTGCTGAGCACTTCTGAAAATGGCCAGATTTTCTTATGCATGTATCAGCCTGGCAGGTGAGGTGCTCCCCTGAAGGCTCTGCATAGGTGTTGCTGTGGCCGGAGTCTGGATGATGGGAGGGTCCAGAAACAAGAATGTGTATCTCTCCTTGGGGCCTTGTCCTCCTACAATCTAGCTTTTAAAAAGTTCTTGCATTAATTTATTTAAATAACAGCTTTTGGCAAACTCAGCGGCATTTTGGTACTTTAAGTCCTACAAGAAACCGTGCTTAGAAATAAAACATAAAGCCAAGCAGATGTGGAGAAACTTAACGGAAAAACAAGGTGGGTGCAGCACATACTGTAGGATGGTGTATAAAATACACTGTGCTCTGCCAAATCATACACATGCAAGGGAGTCATTGTTGGGGACTGGAAAGAGCCCCTCTCTGTAGGAGTTTCAGGCTTTAGTGTATCTGTGAATATCACTTAAGGTAAAGTGATGGCCCTGTATGGGGCAAGCTGCCTCACTCACAAACCCTTCATGTATTCTGGTGTTTTTCTGATGGAGGAGAGGTGCAGTGCTGTCAGAAGGAAAACCAGCTGTAGCAACATGCCAACAGCTGTGTTAGAGTAACTGCATGTAAACTGGAGTCCACTGAAAGCATTGCAGACAAAGGCTCTGTGCTTGCCTGTGGGCAGCAAATTTGGCACACACATGCTATACTTAGACTTACACCTATAGCCAAGGTTTTGCAAATGTAGGTCAGGCATCAATGAATTGAAAGCTTTTTCCCCCACAGTCTAAGATGCTGCTTAGAGGGACAAGAATCAATCAGGCTGTGTTTTTTGGGCACTGAGGCTGTTGCTTTCTGACGACTGACCCCATGTAGACACAGAAAGCTTGCAGTGAGCCTGGGCACGGGCATGCAGCAGGGAGCAGGTGCCTGGGCAGATGTGGGGACTGGGCAGGATCTGCAGCCCAGGTTTCTGTGTGACCAAGCCATGAGGCTGCCTCCAAACCAACACGGGGGAGTGGAGACCCGTAAGCACCACACAAGATCTTAGATTGGGAAACATTGTACTGACAGATGCTGTGAGAATTAGCAGCCTGTCCTGTGTGTTTGATGCTGAGAAAAGATGCTTTTTCCTTGGTAGATGATGGTTTGATGGCTGAGGCTTTGTTTGGAAAGAAGTAACATCCTTGATAAAGCTTTCACAATCAGAGAAGGGACTGTGCTTCCCTCCTTCACCCAAATCCCCCATTCACCCACAGTGATTTGTCTTGGAGGGCTAGAGCATGTAAAGGCCTATGGGTGACCTTTGGGAGAAAGGGGAGAAGGTGGGGAAAATGCTGTTGGTTTTGGCTGTGGTGCTTTTAAGCAAATGCCAGGACTGATGAGTGTCATGTACCCTTTGCATGTGCTTTCTGGCCCTAACTAGGTAACGGGAGACCAGCTAAAGTACACCAAATAGCACACAACAAAAACGGTGTGGCAGTGGCTGTTCTTTAGCTTCAAAGTCTCCCTGACAAGTTACTGGGTTGTTGGAGTGTGCTTCATTTTGGAAGTCCTGTTTGAGTGTGCTCACATTTAACTGTGGGAAGCTTTTATTGCTTTCCAGATATTTTATTGCTTTGTCTTCAGCTGAGAGAGCTGCCTTGCACAAACGTGTGTGGATTATCCTGCATGTGAGCACAGGCTGAACTACTGCTTCAATTGTTATGTTACTACAGTAGGATTTTAAACAGGGATCTTCCCTAGCATCACTGCCTCTAAATTATTAACTTTCTCTTCTTCTTGCTGCCCAAAAGCAAGAGTAATGTGATCAGTGACAGAGGAGATCATGGTATTCAGCTCCCAGCAGTTTTTATACCTCCTGCTGCTGTAGCTGAATTTTTCTATGTGCGAAAGCCCGTGGTAGCAATACTAAATCTACTGAGTGTTTGCTGTGTGCAGGATTGCCTAAAATGGTGTCACTTAAAATTTCTGCTAGTACATAGGCATGTTAGTTAAGAAGACTTTTAGCCTATCTGTGCTAAAAATCACCTGCCTTAAGCCCCTGATCCCTTTTCCCCCATCCTGTCTCACACGTGATGAGGTGTGTGCTGGAGTTGGCAGATGGCTGGGGAGTAAACAGGTCCACAGAAGCGTGCAAAGAAATCATGTTGCATCATTGCTAACCAGCTTGTGCCGAGACTTGGTTTTTCTTTTCCCTGTCACTACCCTGCCTACACTGGCTTCCCCACCAGCCCGTGGCTTGGCTGTTTTGTGACCTACCTCCTGCAACAATCTTGGAGACTTTTTTTTCCTCCTCTCAGCTCTCTCTAGTTAATTACTCTAATAGATATTAGCATTAATAGATAGGCTTGTTGTTGAATTCATACATAGACATAAAGCCGTGCCAGAGATTTGTTTGCTTAATTACAGAAATACTTTTATTTCTGTTGTAGTGTGTCTGGTTTTGGTTTTGCTGCTGAGGATGATGCTTCTTTTAGCCTCCTTTTCTTGGCTCTGCTCAAAGTTTTTTTTTTTTTTTGTCCTGTTGAACTAGAGCAGATCTCCCCAAGCTGGGACATTATAAAGACCGAAGAAGGAACAAGTAGTTTAAACGTGTCACTTGTGCACCACAGGCTGTTTGTTATCACTTAAATACTTCAACCCTTCACGCTTATGCATAATGCAGTGCTGCCTGGCTCCCTGCGCTAGCATATTCTGCATTTCCTATGTGTAGACAGGTCTCATCTGTGTGATATTAGTACCCCCCCCCATGGCAAAAGCCTGCTCTGGGTGCCTCGGCAGGCCAAATGGGGTACCAAGAGGCAAACAACTTCTTTCTCACCAGGTCCAAACATGGTAGGGTGCAGAGAAATGCACCACTTTCAGAAAGCTTGTGGTGTTGGGGCTGTACCTCCTTGGCTTGATGCTGAGCAGTAGGGAGGAGTGGGGCATGAGGGTATGACCCACAGCTGTGTGCTCAGAGACAGTCTCAATGCAATTTATGTCAGAGTATGCACATGGATGTCAAGTGTTGACCTGAATACAGGCTAGTTTTCAGAAATTAATAGGTTAAAGTGCAGTATAAGTTTATTAAGCTCTTGTGGGGATTTGGAATTTCCCAGCATGATCCCCACTGTCACCAAGGGACAAAGGAGATAAAGATATTAGAGCCCAAGTTTTCAGAAGAAGCCTTCTCTTAAGTACTGATTGAAAATACAGCTTTACTTGTCAAGCTGTGAAACACCAGGTATATCCACATGTCTCAAACTTATTTGTTTGGAGTACAAAGCAAATACTACCACTTATAAAGGTCCATATTAGTTTTCATCCTTACTCAGGTTTATGGAAAGGTTCTTGGATTTAATATTGTTTGTGGCAATGCTTTAAAATTACCAGCAAAAAGAGTGTTTGGCTAGGTCTCTTCACAGAGCAGGAATTTACTCGAGGGTTATAAGGCTCATTGGGGCTAATCCCTGCTAGCATTATACATCATCTGACAGTTGCCAAGGAGACAAGGATAATCTCAGTGAGACAGGGTTTGTGAGAAGGGTATTTATGGACATTTGCCTAACGATGCTGGTGGAATGCACCAAAGAGTGATTATTTGAGTGTTTTTGAAGTACTGCCTCTTCTGTGGTGAATATGGGAGACCATGGGTACACAAGCAAAAACTTTCCCTGCAATGTTAAAGCAGCAGCAGCTTGGCCTCGATGTTTCCAACTTGTCCCACAGTGGCCTCATCCACTGTTGCACAGAGGGGCGGACAAGGCGTTTGGAGTGTTGCGAGATGGCTGCCTGTCTGTCTGCACTCAGCAGACTGGGTAGGTATGAACAAGCCATTTCAGTCTGTGGTGCTGAAACAGGCTTAAAGAAAACTGTCCACGTGTTTGAAATACTTGCAAGTGCCTTGTGCAAATGTCTTGTATGCCAAGTGATGTGAGGGGAAGGAGGAGTGGAGGGGGTGCATATATATAGGTATAGATGTGTGTGTGCTTTGGCAGTGGCTTTCCAGCAGAACCAGCTGTTTCCTCCTTCCCCCTTCCATGTCCCCAGGCTGAGCACACTTGCACCTTGGCCAGCTGGCTTTGGGTGCTTATGTTACATTCCCTGAGCTGTGGGAAGGGTTAACACCACAGATTACTTGGTATGTGGGTCTGAACAAGCGTTTTGGTCAGATTAGGCTATTTTCCCTGACCTGGGGTGGTTTATAGCTCTGCTTAGGGAGATTAAAAGAAACAGGAGAGCTAATATCTTTATTTGGACAAGTTTGTGCTTGGAAAGGCTTCTGCATCACCCCTTTGATACAGCAAAATATTTTCTTGGCAATGTGTTCCCTGGCTGTAAGAAGGGGCAGAGATTGATGGAGGAGGCTTGTGTCTGGGAGCAGGAGCACTAAAGCTGTGTGATCTGGGACTGTCCCACATTGGGCAAGTGTTCCCTTCCTGTGTTGAAGTGAGGCAGTGACCTATAACAAAGGGAGAAAGGTTGCCTGTCTCCTTCCCTCTCCCCCAACTTGATCTTCTTAGTCTGTGCTACTGTTTCTTGATGAAGGATTATGAAGGATGGGAAGACAGAAGGAATTTCCCAGGTTTTCAAAGCCTGATGAAAATGACTCATTTGAAAGGAAGGAGCTGCTGAGAGCCAGCCTGCAGCTGATGGGCTGTGTCTTGTGGTGCCAGAGTTAATCTTGGTAAGCATCTCTGAGCTGCTGGGTTGGATAATGTCTAGAATGGAGGAGGCCTCTTTAAATGAAGTAAATCAACCTATTAATCCTCTGTAGGTGGGTTTTGAGGAATTGTTTTAAATTGTACAAATCAGTGGCTACAAGCTCAGTAGAGGTTTCTGCAGTAGCACCTGCCTACCCTTAAAGGTGCTCAAAGTAAAATGGTGCTTGGCCTGTCTATTCTAGCCAGCCAAGAAAATCGCTTGTGAGCAATGTTTCTGCCTGCCTCCAGTCCTGCTCTTAAATGGCACCACACTCTATTTGCCTTTTTTGGGGTCTGTGTCAGTGAAGGGAAGGTGCTGCCTGGGAGATCTTGAGGTGCCTGTGTTTACTTTGCTTTCAAAGCACCAGGTATATGCAATTGCTTCTGTCAGGAAAAAAAAAAATATGCTGTTCCCAAGTGTGTATTATCCTTTTTTACCTTTAACTCTGAGCTGAGCTTATTCCTCAATACCATGAAAACAAGCCAGGTGATCCTGAGCAGGTTGAGTAGTGGCTTTTTGAGCTGTCTTGCCTTGACTGAGATGAATATAGGCAGATCTGGGGGTAGCGCTTTCTTGCAGCAGAGGTTGGTAAAGCAGCCTAAGGCTGAGACACCCCTCCTCATCTGCAGCTCTGCAGAGTGAGGGCCTGTGCCCATGGCACCAGTGCTTCAGGCACTGAAAGGCCCAGAGGAAAGGGGTAGTATTAATGAAATCATCAATTTCACAAGCATTTGCCTTGAGCTCTTAAAGCTTTGACTATTTATTAGTTAGTCTTCACTAAGATGTCTGGTCCCTTGTGCTAAGGTCGAGAGGGAAATAAGTGCAACATTTAGGCAGAATTTGTGCATGGAGTGAAAAACAACATCCAGTAAAGCTTAGGGAAATAAATCTCTCTGGATTAAAGGCAAAAACTACAGAAATAATTTGAGTTAGCAAATCCCCGTGCAACTAGATAGCCGATCAATAGATGTTATTTGGACAAATATCACACTGCTAAATTCTGCAAACAATCTCTTTGAACAAACACAGGCATTTCAGGCTTTCTCATTTAGCTTCATCTAAACATAAATCTGCTGGAGAGCGTGACTGCGTCAGTATCTGAGTCTGTTCAAGAGCTCACGTTCAAGCAAAGGTTGGAACCTCCCTCTGAATATTCCCATTTACATTTATTTTCACCCCTCAGCTACTTTGTGCCCATGTAGAGTGAAAATGCAAGTCTGTTCCAAAGCCTTAGAGATCGCTTATTTCTTGTGAGTATTCCTTCAGGATTCTCTACCTCTTTCCTTCAGTATTCATAAATAGCAGGAAGACTTGACCCAATGCGACCAAAAGTCTTGCCTGCATAAAAGATAGAGAAACCTCAGAAGGCCTCTTTCAGGCTTAACTTTGCCTAGTTCTTTTCATGCCAAGGCAAAAATTGGCCATCCTTGATTGACTGGTGGCTACTTGGCCACTTCTTGAAAGCTTCCTTTGGAGACCTTGTAACATCTCTGGGCCATCTGTTCTACTCAGCTAACGTTACAGCTAGGATGTTTTTTCAATGTCTGGTCTTATACAACTTATGCAACTTACACATTGTCCTTTATGTAAGGGGTACAGAGAGTAAAGCGTAAACTCTATAAAGGGATGGTGTCAGCTTTTTCCTGAGGTGGTACACTTTCAGTATGGGACATAACTCACTAAATTCCTAATCCACACTTGAAAAATAAACAAGAAAAACCGCTTCCAATTCATCTCCATTCTTTAAGATCAAGAGAAAAGCTCAAACTCTTTGCAGTCAGCCTGAGTGGAGAGGAGATTTTTCCTTTACTGGGGTCTTGTTTGTTGGCTTACACTGACAATTATTGCTTAGTCTCTCAGAACCTCAGTTTTCTGCTGTTGCAATAAAATCTGTGCAAAACACTTGCTAACCAAGTAAAGAAACAAAGGAGAATTCTTTAAGTACTCCTCCGAAAGGTCCCCTTCTGTTAAAACTTGTGGGTATTTACTCGGTCCTGAAACACTTCACCTGCAAAAGCTAATGGGACTATGGATCTCTTCTGTAAGTGTAGACCCTTCCTCTGGAAAGTCTTAAGGTTTGTACCTGCCTTGTGGCCCTGGTGTGAGCAACAAATCTGCCGGTCTATCCTTCAGTTGCAGAAGACTTAGTTTTCCTTGATCTGAGCTTGTAGGCAACCAAATACAATGGTGCTTTGTTCAACAAACAAACATGAGCAACTGGTGCTAAATAGTTGCCAAATGGAATAGCTTTCTAAGAGCTGTTACTAAACTGTGCCAAGTCTGGAAGTGGAGTCAGGAGCAGACTCCCGAGGATGTAGCAAACAAGAGAATTGCAAGGCTAAATCTTCCCTCCTCAGTGTACTGAAAGTGGGGGCCAAGCTAACCCCAAAGGAACTGAGAGATAACATGGTCTCACATCAGCTTAAGGAGCAAAACTGCATCAGTAACTACCAGCCTGAGGCTGGTGATAACTTAAGCTTCAACTGATTTTTGAGATGTATCCAGGAGGGGAGAAAGACTGAGGGATGGGAAGGAGGAAGCAATGAAGACAAAACACAATAGGTTTTTTTTCTTTTAGGTCATATGAACTGCATGGTGAAACTAGTAAATGGTAATTAAAGGGCAAATTCAAGTGAGCTGGATGCTTTAGGTACACATACATCCCTAGATCTTGTAACTGTTCTGTGACAGTTCTACATTTATTACACATCTGCGTTACTGTGCTCATCTTTGAAGAATCATAACCCAGCCAAAACTATGCAAGTAATTCTTCCTTTTAAAAATGTTCTTTACATCCTTTGACATTAGAATCTTCCGTGGAAGAACAAGTTAGGAGATGGTGAGAACAGTTAATGAAGTGTTCCCAGCACTTCTGATCTTGGCAGTCCCCCTCTCAGACACCGATGGGGATCCTGTCCACGAAGGAAATCTGGTGCGAATCTCTGCAGCTACAGAACTGAGCCTCTCCAGGAGGATACCTAACAAAATTGTTAGGCCAACCTGTATCTCTTCAAAATGAAATGCTCTCTTGGTCTACTTATGAGCAACCTTTTACCCCAGTCGTTCTGTCATGCAAGTCACTTGATTTATGTCCTAATCTGTCAGTTGTTTCCTGTTGTACTCCCACCTCTAGACAGCTCTTGTTCCCATCTCTGGTGGCATTTCCCATCCCCATGGGTGGTACTGCCAAGCATAAGCCAGCTCTGTATTGCATTGCAGCATCCAGCAGAAGTCAGCAAGAGAGTGCTCAAAATAAACTGGGTTTTGCTAAATGCCATTCTAAACAAAATGTTGATTAAGTTCGAGACTGTTTTGCAAGGGGCCTCTATGATTTCATGGGTAATCAGAGCACCTAATACAGCTGGCAAAAAAAACCCTCAGTATAGAAGAGTCCTCCCTCTTGAGCTATTGTCTACTAAATTGCATTTAGAAGAAGCAATCCTGGTTTAAAAAAAAATTAAGGACTTTCATTATAAGGTGTGCAAACTTTATAACCCAGAATGGCTCTTTAAAGATCAAATGCTTTTAATTGGGTTTTTCTTCTATAGATATTTGCAAAGCCTTCAATCACGTTTAGCTCTGGTTCTAGCTAGTAATGCAGTGGCTGGATGCAAACACCTTCTGTGTCCTACTTTCTAGAATCTCCTGGAGGAAGTGTTTACAGCAAGTGTGAATAAGCAGAAACATTTTCAAAAAATCTCTTCTGCCCATGTGTTCCTGCCTCTGAGCTACTGCATAATAAACAATTCCTATAAAGACCTGGACCCAAACAAAACAGACACTTGACATTTTTAGTGTGGTGCAAGAGGGGAAGAAGGAACTCATTCAGATTTAATCTCCTTACCTCAAAACAAGTTCAACTTCAGTTTTGTGTTGGATTCCTGCTTTTGGATGTTCACAGCTTAGTGATGGTGTTACAGTCTCAAGGCAGAAGCCTTGCAGAAACTCCCAAAAATCTGTTCCAGAACCACTTGCTAGAGGTGAAAGCTGAGCTCAGCTGAAGTGCAGGGAAGAGCAGTGTATGGCTGGCTACCAGGTGCTTAACCCTCGTGTATTTGTCCTAGGTGGTGCTCCAGACACTCATTCTGTGCTGATGTGCTGCCTCGGGTGTGGGGGCAGGAGGTTTGTGCTCTGGGGATGTCTCATGGGGTTAGTCTCTGCTGCTCCATTCAGGCACCACAAGCCTCTGAGGACGTGAGATGAGCCATACACTGTGTGGAGGTTAAGTGGCTCTGGCAGATAATCATTGCTGTTGTGCTCCCGAAGCTGGACTCACGGGGGGATGCATTGTGCCAGGCCCTGGTGGAGTCACCTTTGTGTGGGCTGATTGACCTGCTCACAAGGGGCTCTTTTTACCGAGGAAATATAGTGTTTACCTTTCCCCCAGCAGGCTCAAAAGCTCACTGTGGGTGGTGTGGACAACAAGCTGCCTTGGGCTGGGAGATCTCCAGGGTAATTTTGGGGGAAAAACTGCTGTGAACAGGGGAGGAAATGGGGGGATGAAGTAGCGGATGCTGGGGACACATCCTGGCAGCGATCCAAGCCCGTGGGGGTGGCAGACAGGCATTACCACCCGCCTGCCTGCCTCAGACGTCACAAGCGCGTCTCCCTGCGTGTCCGCTGACTGTCCTGGCATTACAAGCAGTGAAATCACAGCCGGTTGCCACAGCAACATCACCAGCTGGGATCGTGGTGTGCTGTCACCTAGCAACCAGCAAAGGGTCCCCGGGGGTGGTGGGGTACCTGTTCCACTGCCCAGGGAGGATGAGGGTCCCACCCAATGCCGGAACCAATAGATGCTATCCTTTTTCTCCTGTGAGCAGGGATTTGTGTAGTTCTGCTGCCTTAATACGAGCTTTTTTTTTTACCTGAAGAGTAATTTTTTTAACCCTTTCCCTAGGGAAGGCTTTGC
>NW_010116185.1:32971-43949 GCF_000699245.1 Pterocles gutturalis
TCAGCAGCCGTGTGTGCCCCTGTTTTATTCTGTGTACAGCTTTCTGCCCATTCCCTCAGTGCTTGCCAGTATTTAAACCAAAGGATACAAAGGATACAAAGGTAAAAATCTTAATTAAATGGGTGGGTGGAAAATCTTTGGGAAAACTGTGTAGGGCTACCTCCCCTCCACCTTTGCTGAAATTACTACTTTTGTGTTTGCTGCATTTGTGCCTTGGTGTCAGGATGGCCCTGTTCCAGTTGGCTCCTGAAGCTCTGTGTGCCCTAAAATGGGGTTAACAGGTCCTGCAAGCTTGGCCAGCCCCTCAGCAGAGGGTTGAGCCTTTCTTCCTGCCTGTCTCCCTTCCTCTAGATGGATGGTGAGTGAGTGCCACTCAGCAGTGACCTCGAGATGTTCCTTCATTACCTTGTAGGGCACTGAATCATTTCATTGAAGGACTTTGCAGGCAAGAACACGCAGCTGCAGTCACGTCCTATATTTACAGCTTTAGCATAGAAAGCCTCAGCACTCTAGTCCTGATGTGGCATGAAGCTGAATTATTAACAAGTGCTCTCTGCTAGGGGAGAAGTAGCTGGTGAGCAGGAGCCTTTCCTGCATGTGCACTAATCAGCATTCACTGGGTGATCAGGGATCTGGTTACATGGTGCTGGCATCTGCTGATGCTCCAGAGGGGCAGGGAGCTGGAAGGTCCTTGATGTCATTAATGGGAGGTTTGCTGGTTTCAGTGTTTGGCTCTGTTTTGTGCTGGTATTTGCTTTCCTCTCACCCCACCATGTGTAATGTAAGCATGCCTTAGCCAGGCACAGAGCAATGCTGGAAGGGCTATCTGCCTACCCAAGGAGCAAGCAGCCCTACCTAAGCTGCCATGAGAAGCAGGTACTACAGGAGGGGTGCTGCCTTTTCTTGTGCAATCTGCCCCCTCCATTGAATTTAGAGTGCTCAGCGGTGATGCAGGTCAAGATTTGCTATGTCAGACTCTGTGTAATATTGAGTAGCTCAGTATGGAGTTCCCTACAGTAAACTACTCCTTACTGCATAGGTCCAGTAAACACTTTGAACCCCAGTGAAAACTAGAGGCTTTTTATGTAAAAGAATTCAGTGTAGTGGCTGATCTGCACCTTGAAATGTGGGGCTAGTCAAAGCAACTCTTCTTGATCCTAGGTCCATTCAGGATCTTCTTCTGCTTAAAAATAACCCCCCTGAAGCAGTACTTAAATTCAGCCTGACTTACTTGCCTCTGTGCTAAGCATGGAGTTTCCCAATATATCCTGCTGGGCTATTGGAGACATCTTAATAAACAAGAAGCATAAGGAGGCTTGTATTAAGCATCTGTACAGATAAAATAAGGAATTAAAGACAAGCTAGCTCATAGTTAATGGCTACAGATCTCTGGCATGGCAAAAGCAGTGAATCTTGCCCAGCACACTAGTTCCAGTAACTTTTTCAAAAAAGTTAGTCTGGTTTTCTTAAAACCAATATTGTTCCTATGCTGATAGACCCAATAACCAACCATTCAGAAAAAGCTCTTCAGTAATTGACAACAGAGCCGCATCTCTTGCAAGTACATTGTTGACCACAAAAGGATGTACCTAAAGTAAAAGTGATTTGGAAAGGAGAATATAATATGGTCAGCTCACTCTTGAATAAAAACTTGTTTCTCTCAAATCAAAGCCAGGCAGTGCCTGCCAGTCCTCTGAAGCTACACTGGATGTTACAGTGCAAAGTGAGAAACAAAACTCCTCCAGCTGAAATATTGCTGAAAGGAAGGGTTTGTGGCTAGCAAATAAAACTTCCTTTGCAGACTTGTGGGCTGGCTGATCATTTTCTTGCTGTACCAGAGGGACTGACTGAAACACCTCATTCTTTGTAGCACTATGTTGGCACTAGATGCTGGGAGAATATAAGAACTTGGTGACTGAGGGCCTCTCCGAGGGATGCCGTGGCAGCCGAGCGCTCCTCTTTGAACACAAAGAGCTATTTCAGTGGTGCAAGATGACATGCTTCTTCCTGCCACTGAAAACAGATTTTCATTGCAAAAACTACCTGAGCTTGACATTGTGAAATTACTTCCTTATGCTCTATGTACCATAAAAGAAGCCCAACTGAACTGGGAAGGATATATCCTTGCCCAAGCTAGATGCAGCAAACAGCTCCAGAAGCCCAGAGCATGGTAGCAGGAAATGTGTGGGAAAGCCATCTGGTGAAGCCACTTAGAAACAGTGTGAAAATCTTTTTTCATTCACTTCCTGACAAAGTAGTAATATGTTGCCTCATTATAGGAAGAAGGCTGCTTGTTATTATTATTATTTGCATTAGTAGCTCCTAGAAGCCCAAAGGTGGGGAGAGGATTCTTGCTGTGTTATGTGCTGTGGGCACGCATAAGATGAGACCTTTCCCTATACCCACTCCCCACAAATTTTGTAACATAAGAAAGCATAGGAATTTTTTTTTCCAGATTGGGAGCTGAAACAGATGGGAGAGACTGAAGGAGCTGGAAACAGAACACAGAATAATTCCCAATCCTCAACTTTCTCAGCAAAGCTGTACTTTGACTCCTATACTTTATCTTTGAGCATTTATGGTGAGTGGTATGTACCTTGGCATACTGCTCACAACGTGCTCTGCAGTTTTCCTGTGTAAAATCTGCATTTAGCTTGGTGTGGACGCACTGCTGAGACTTACTACACGCTTTGCTGTGCTGAGGCAGAGGGAGGGAAATCAAATCAACATGCATAAGGGATTTTAATCATCACTTAGCAAATTAAAAAATAAGGTTACTGTGGAGATCTTAAATTTGATCTTTGGCATCTGAATCATATCTTTCACTATGAGATACCAGTTCAGCCCACCTAATTTCCCCATGGTTTAATACCACTGTAACCCCAGGCAGTACCTCTGCTCTGCTAAAAGCATAGAACACCACCAAAGGCTGTATTTCAAGAGGAAGCAAACTTCCTTATAGCCTACTTACTATAATTAGATACGTAAAGTTCTCCTATATCATCTGAAGACCTCAAATCATTTTATGGACTTTATTTTAGCCTCTTGGCAACTCTGAGGCAAGACAGTTACCCCCTTTTTAAGAGACTGGGACAGACTTAAAATGCCTATCCTTGAGTTTTGCTTATCAGTCTTTGCCAGAATTGAGGATGGATTTTTCCAGTCCCATGCTTTAATTGCAAGACAGAGCTTTCCAGTTCCCTTTGCTATCCTTGTGTGGGTGTGAGGGACTGCGTGCTTGGCTGGTTAGCATTTGTGCCAGGTTTAGACTGGAAAAAAGTATGTGCTCGGGTTGGCCTTTCATCTCTGGGGAAGGCAGGGTTAAAAAATAGTCTTGAAGCTTAATTAGCTTGTGAAAGAATATCACAGCAGCAGGAAGGAGGAGGGGTAGGATGAAGGAGATGGTGGATGCTGCTGCTTTGAGGCAGAAAGGGCTGAAGTGAAGCCAAGGGACCCTGGAAGGAGTAAGCAGGACCATGTGTGCTGGTAGCTTGTAAAGCTGAGACTGTCATTTGATATATACAGCCTAGTGCCAAGGGAATACCTTCCCCAGGAGAGAGATGCTCAAGTATTGTGAAATTGGGCCACGAGGTGTTAATTGCTAAAAACTGCAGAAATTCAGATTTAAAGAGCTAGTACCTACTAGCGTAGAATGACTCGTACCAGAGAGCGATCTGTCTTTCTGTCCTGTGAATGAAGCCTCTAGTAGGGCATACAGTGTCAGATGGGGCAGAGTTGAGGCTCTGAATAAGGCTTTCATTGCCATGTCACAGACTTGTTGTAACCCTCTCCTCCCAAACAACCTGCTGTGACACGAAGTGCAGGTGTAAAATGCAGAATTAGGAACACAGGGAGGATACCTGCAACACCTCAAAGTTCACAGAAGCTGTAACACCACTTCTTTGTAGGGTTTTTCCTCTCCCAGTGCTTAGTTCATTGTCCCTAGCAAGACTCCAGCCTATGACAATACAGCTGTAGGCAAGCACATCCATGCAGCTGTATTTGTCCTTTTTATTTATTGAAAGGCTAGGTAGTAACAGGAGCCAGAACTATGTAGGTGCAGGGTTTAAGCACTACCACTTCCTCAAGGATTACATGCATAACCTCTTCAGAATAAGAGACCAGCCAAATAAGACTGTAATTGCACTATGGAGCACCAAATGTAGAATACTAAGCACCGAATAATAAAGTGCTAATATAATTCTGAGATTTTAAAAAGCCTCAACCAAAGCCCTGGGTTAGTGACAACGGACCATTCCCAACTCTGTTTCAATTTGTCCAGATTCTCATGATGCTAGGAAGACTGTTTACACCCTTGCTATATCCATTGTTATATTTGAGTTATCAGCCAGTTTTGGCCAGATGACAAACTCGGTGAGCACCGAATTGTGCCTTGGCAAGCATAAGCTGTCTCTATCCGTCTGCCTCGTCTGTGTTGGAGAACAACAGTCGTCTTCTCCAAGCTGGGAGCAGGGCTGGGCTGGAGCAGTGAGGGCAGCACCAAGACTCAACATTTTTCCCAGGATGTGGCAGTTCTGCAGTGGGTGGATGAAGACTACTTCTTGCAGTAATAGGGAGTTAAGGGAACAAATGTCCATGCTTGGACATTACATGCTGGTAGACCTAACTTGGTGGTTCCTTTGCACA
Source organism: Pterocles gutturalis (assembly GCF_000699245.1). Taxonomy (NCBI): domain Eukaryota; kingdom Metazoa; phylum Chordata; class Aves; order Pterocliformes; family Pteroclidae; genus Pterocles; species Pterocles gutturalis. The sequence goes on from NW_010116185.1 coordinate 37,619, forward strand.
AAGCTTAGTTGAGCACCTCTCTGAGCATCTGGGCTGTGAGAGGCTTCTGTAGCACAGGTGTCCCATGAGGATAATCCCATGTGGTTTAAAGCCCAAAGCAAGCTGTCTTGTTTTCCTTTTCTGCCTTCTAGACTTGTCTTTCAGTTTGTGCTTATGCTGGGATCATAACAAATCCTAAATTTCCCAGCCAGTGATGGAAATCATGCATACACAGAAAATCTCTGAGGGTCACCAAATCTGATGGGAGCCAAGTTCTTAGCCCTGGATAAGAAACTTCATACAACACATGAGCTCTGCAAGGGTTTGGGTGGAATCTCTCATCCATGTTGTAAGTGAAATATGCTTTGTCCAGAGAAAAGGTGAAAGATCGTCCCTAACTCATCTGCTACACTTGGGAGATATTGCTTTAAAAACATAGATAAAGTTAGCAGTGTTCCTGAGTTAAGGAAGTTGAGAGTTTTTTTGTTATTGTTTTAAAACCCAGTTAAAAGCCAAATAGTTATTACTTGACAAGAAAATCTATAGCAGAATGAGGAATGATTTCCTCAAGTGCCAGTACAGAGTGTTACACCCAAGACCTGTTCTCACCTCCAGAGGCGCAGGAAAACTGCATACCCAGATTGAGTGAAGGCAAGTGAAGAGACCTATACACTTGGCCCATTTCAGAGTTTTCTGGTCCCAGTGCTGTGACTGTTTTTGACCCTCCCTTAGGCAACCGCTGTGTCAGTCCCAGAGACTCACCTCTGACAATCTAGTCTGAAATGTGCTCTTACAACATTAGATGGGTCTCTTCAGCATGAGGCTGTGGTGTGTGTTTTTGTTGTATGCTATTTTGGGGATAAGCAACTGGTGAGAAGAAAAAGCTTTCATCTGATGGAGTAACTGTGTTTTCAAGCATTAAAATTATGGTTTGCACTAACTGTCCAGTGGGGAATAAAAAAACCAAGGTTCTTAATTCTAGAAGATATTTCTGTCAGAAAGAAAACCATGCTAGAAGTATTCAGTCAATTAGGCTAATTTGTGGTGGCCTCACTATAAATCCTCTTTCATTCAGAGGCAAGTTAAGCTCTTTGCTGAAACATGCCATTTCAAGGAATTTCAGTAGTTTCTCATACGTGGTAAACTGCAGGGACACACCATTTTAGAATGACATGGTATGTTCAATTCTACAATATTATAGCCAATGTATGTCAAAAAAGGCAGACCAGCAAAAAGTCTTTCACCTCACTGTCACAGATCAGCCTTTTTCTTGCGTGCTACGTTTGTTCAGCCTATTTGTAAATGAGAAACAGATTTTCTAAATCAGTTTTAGATACAAAACCTGTTGAGAGAGACATCCATGCAGTAAATAACCACTCAACCCAGAAACGTAACTTTTGCCAATGACATGCAGCACTCTTAAGTTCCATTTAAAGGCAGCATGTTTTATGGGGACACTCATGTAATCTAACAAAGTGCAGAACCACTTGTCTGCTTGTTTGCCTGAAAGGTGGTTTAGAGCAGAGCTGTGAGCCTTTCCCATGACCAAGGCGGCTGGGTGCTGCAGCGACTCACCCTGCTGAGCTGGTCCAGGAGTCTTTGGTTCTGTTCGGAGAGTTCCTGGACGGCCCGTGTCTTCTCACGATCGGCTTCACGCAGGTGCACCTGCTGCCTCTCTAGCTCGTCCTGCAACTGCTTCACGTCGCTTTCCAGTTCAGACACCCTTCCTTCCCATTCTCCTTCTTTGTTCTCAAATCGCCTCCTTAGTTCATGTTTCTCTTGTTCTAGGTGCTAGAGAAGGGGGGAGAAGAGGTTAGGAAGGAAAGAAAAAAATGAACGCTGCTTCCTTTTCTCACTCTATGCTCAGGGTTGAAGCCTTTTGTGCAGGAAACAGAATGGTACTAGAGTGTGACAATGCCATGGAGGTGTCAATCTCATGTCAGTGAAGGTCACTGGCACTAAACTTGCTTTCCATTTCCAGCAATTGACCTGTCCTTGGCCTCTGAAGATGAGCACATTGAACTTTTGCTCAAACAACTGCCAAAAGAGTAAAGCAGGCTGCATGTCAATAGGCAGAATATATAGGTCAGGCAGGCCAAGTGATCTGGCAGAGCCTAGCTCAACTCCAAAGCAATATTTCAGTGGCCAGTGGCATAATTATTTTTAAAATTGCCTTTATAGTCAAAACTACACAAACTGTATCCTTACTGCTGATGAGGAATCTAAATTGAGGCATCTTTCTTGTCATATGGGTCTTATGAACAACAGCTGAATCATCTATCCATTTGCTCCTTCTATTCCTGACCTAATTAGTTCTCTGGTAGTTTGATAGCGCACAGTAACTCTATTGTTTGATGCAGTCCGCTCTGGAATGGCAATGGATGCAATGAAGTAGTTTCTATAGACATTATGTACGTGCATGTTCTGGGTTGCAGGTTTTTAGAAACCACTCTCAGTTCTGGAGACTCTGCTCTGCTTAGGACTGGCTGGAAAATCAGAGACAGCACAAATCTGGTAAAACTTTTGTGTGTTTTACAGGCTCAGTTAAATGAGGACTTGACTGAAACAGAGCTGCAAATCAGGTCAAAACAGATCTATATTGTGCCTGTTTGAAAGAATCCCAGCTCTGAAACTCTGAGCTTGAATTTCCCCTGGTAACTGAAGCCATGCGCATACTTGCAGAACAGGTACAGACTGGGGATGTGGGCATGTCCCAAGATTAGCAAGGAAACCTGAAGAGTAGGAGCCCTCTCTTTGTTGGTTGTTGTCTGTCTGCCAGAACAACCTGCGGCTACTCTCTATGGGATTCACCAGCCTTTTAGGAACGTGTCTTAGCAAAGAACAGAAACACACTGGGCCCAGCACTGCCAGCACTCGCCCATTTTTCCCAGGGTATCATCCCCCAGTGAGCAATCCTCATGGCACTTATGATAGGAGGAGAAAATAAACCTGTTAGGAGGAAAAGAAAATTGTACTGCTTTTATGTGAAGTGGCTTTTTATTGCTTGTTAGAAACACAGGCTGTGAGGTGGCTGGTTCCCCTGGGTGCCCACTGCTGATGACATACTGCTGATGACACACAGCCTCCCTTGCAGGGTCTCTGCCACCTTCCTGAGCAGGTTTGAATGTCAAAGCTTTCCACTTCTCCAGCAGCCCCCTGGCCTATGTTATCACTAATCTTCCACATCTTGCTCTGCAGAAGATGCCATGTTTTCTCTTTCTCGACCTTATCTCCAAATTCTTTCCTATAGTCCTTCAGTGCAGTGTAGCAGCACCCTCCTTGTGTCCTTCCAAATCTTTCTGCAAATTCAGGACTATCTGGAAAACCCTCAAATGTGAAGGAAGGCTGATTAAAAATACTGGTCCAAAGCAGAAGTATTTCCCTATGTTTCAAACACTGAAAGACTGAGCAGCCCTTGCAAATGAGAGAGCTAAGAATCATTAGAATTATTTTTAATGCAATAGGTAGGTATGAGAACCCAGCACCAGGCCCATGGCAACGATTGCAAAGAAATCTTGTTTGTAGCCTAAGTGTGGCTGCAGCAGCCACAATTTCACTTTTAGTGGCACACTGAAAATATAGCTCTGTCTCCTTCACTGCTAGGCAACGTTTAGAAAGATCCAGGGCCTTCTCTAAATGGAAGATGAACCTTCAGCCTGCTGAGGAGCATCACTGCAGCTAAAGTTCCTCAGACATACTCAAAGGTGATTGGGAAGCCACCAATAAGCCTTGTCAATTACTTAAAAGCCACTTTAGTCCTTTACTGTAAAAGAAAATCCACACTACATACAGCTCCAATATAAACAGCCATTACACAGGTTGGAGTTAGAGGGAGATGAAGAATATCAAGTTTATTCTGTTGGGCTGGAGAAACCAAAACAGTGCAGTGGGGCGCAGAAAGGGAGGATAAACCAGACTGGACATACTGACCAATTCCTTCTGCCTCTTCCTGTCCCAGCAGCCATCTCGCTTCACCTGCCCTCACCTCATGGCTGCAGATCTGGATAGTTGTGGGGGTTTTTTTTGGTCTCCATGTAGTGATGACAGGACAAACTGCTGTCCTCAGTAGGGGAGTTTCTTGTTTTCCAAGTGTCTCTCCGTCCACCAGCTGCTCACTGATTTTTACACACAACTGCTTTCTAGAAGATGTTTTCTTCTGAAAACAGCTTCTCTTCAACTTAACTGCGCTGGGCTGCTCCTTATTTAAAGAGATGAGAGCAAGGGAGTTTCCCAGCTGATAAAGAGGGTTCATCCTGTAAAATGCTTGGACATGGCAAGCTTCTCTGTGTCAGGGGAATGGATATATTAGCTGTTTTAATCCCTTACAGAGGATAAAACTGACTAGGATCATATATCAGAATTTATTACAGGACTTCCCTTCCATGATTAGAAATGAATTTGAATTCAGGCTGTGAAGTGAAAGAATTGCCTGAGTAGGTGTATGGCAGGCATGCTGCACTTCAGTAATGAACCCACAAAGCTAGAACATGTTTCGTCTTGAGACAAAGCACTGGAGGAGCAGGCCAGAATATTGGCTGCTGGGAAATAGAGAGGCTTCACTGAGCTCTTGTAACCAACTTTGAACTGCTAACTGGGAGAAAAATCTGTCCTAAATGCTACGTAAACATCATTATATCAGGTGCAGTTGTCACCAAGGCTCTCATCTGAGACTTTTTCTGGTCATCATCAGAAAGTTCTTAGCATAGGGAAGTAGGTAATAGAGGTGAGTCCTTCCTCCCTGCTCCTCTGAAACTGAAAAGCTTAATATGAAATTTTGTTCACTTCAGTGGCAACAGGAGGAGGCCAGCATCTAATCTGCAGAGGCTAGGATTACCAGGCCTGTGTTGTAGAAGATTAATGTTCAAGTTTGATTTTTTTGTGTGTGTGTGAAGTAGCATCATCTCAGATCTGCCAAACCCAGTGGAAAAAATCTGACCCTCAAGCAGATAACACTAACTCCTATCAGATGGGTAGCCTGACAAGCAGGAATCTGTTATTCAACTGGAAAGTTAGAGTGCTAGTAATGGTATTAAAAGATGTAAACAATTGGCTTTGTTTACCATCCCTTCATTCACCTTCTGAATGGGCCAGTAAGAGCAGAGGTAAACATTTGGGGGATGTTATTTTAAAGTAGTATAAAGTAATAGTTTTTCTCCTCTGCTTCTCGTCTTTACATTTTGCAAACAGTGAGTGGTATTTGAGGCTCCTGAACTCCCTAGCAGGCAGCTCAGCGAGTACCTAAAATTGTGCATTTTTCCTTTAACGGTAGGAAAGGTTCTACTCCAACTCATCAGGAAAACCACGTCAGCACAATGCCACATACGTCTGTTCTTGCTTAAAGATCAACCTGAAAACATTTGCTCTGGCAAATTTTAATCCCCTGGGAAATTTTAATCTGATAAATAGTGCCACTAAACAATTTGAGCAAATGTCACCTTCACTATTGTTTCTATCAGAATAGTAAATGCAGAGAGATTTCCCTGCAAAAAGGAAGGGATCATCTAGGGTAAAGTGCTAAGTTTAATAACAGAGAGGAAATTTGTTGGGAGAACAAAGGCTGTACAGCAATTTCACAAATCCTCTTGAACTTGAGAGGACTTAAGTCCATGAGGAAGGAACACAGGAATATGCGGGACTGTGCAGAAAGAAATGGTCTAGGGCTGTGACTTGAAATGTGACTGTTAATCCAGCACTGTTCAAACTCTTTCCAGGAAGGTGAGAGAGGCTTTTTTCCTGCCTCATGAGCAGTATTACTCACTGGGAGAATTAAAATTTCAAGAGTATCTCTGAGAAAAAGAATGAGGGTAATAGTGGCTCACTTACATAGTTGTGCAAGAGAGTTGTTCCAAAAGAAGCTGCCTGCACAAGTAATTTTCTTTGTAATAGCTCTATTTCATCCTTAAAAATCAATAAATAGCTCAATCCACTTAGTTCCTGGCAAACAGCTCTCTCCAGATACCTGTGGGTATTTTTCAGAGCAACCAGCTAACAGAGACGTATCATTAGGGCTTATCTCCTGCCATGCCTGATGCCTTAGCTGCAACAGCTTAAGCGTAAGGGTTACATACGCTCTGTAGCTCAGTACCTGCTGTGTAAATTTAACTTCCGAGGCATTTCCGTGGCAAGCCAAGCACAGCGCACGTCTCCTCGCCCAGGTGGTACCTGGGGCAAAACAGCACCCCCAGGAACCTCTCCAAGCAAGGTTTTGCAGCCTTGCCCCCAGGCCGATGTGCCAGCTCGAAGCCAGGGAGGGGGAAGAACAGCCGATTTACCTCCCCCAGGCCTAAGAGGGTTTTCGTTTACACCCTTTCTTCCCCGTCACGGCCACAGGGAGTTCCGTGGGCTGCCCGGC
>NW_010116186.1:0-788 GCF_000699245.1 Pterocles gutturalis
CCAGGGAGGTGACAACAGGAGTCGGGACAGATGGAGGAGGAGGAGCGTCTGCAAACAGCTGATGGGGCCGATCCGCCTGCGAGAGTGGGTTCTGGGCTGCCAGGAGACGCTCGGCGGCCGAGCCGTGCCGCTCGCCTTTGGAATCTTTTTTGAAGGCGTAGGAAACGGTGATGGGCCTGTTGCAGAGGTACTGTCCGTTCATGGCCTCGATGGCGGCGTCCGAGGCATCGAAGCTGGCAAAGTTGATGAAGGCGTAACCCTTCGAGTTGCCCGTGTCGGGGTCTCGCATGATCTTGGGCGTCTGCAGGATGACCCCGAAGGCGCTGAAAGTGTCGTACAACAGCTTCTCATCGATTTCGGGGTCCAGGTTGCCGATGAAGATGTTAGCGCCCACGTCCAGGTTTTTGTTGTGGGCTGAAGCTTTGTTCACTCGGATCGGCTTCCCGTATAATTTGATCATATTCATGATCTTAATGGCATAATCCGCATCCTCCTCGCTGAGGAACTCCACAAACCCATAGCCTGCAATGACAGAGCGTTAGGAGAGGGCAGACCCATGGCCTCCCCCTGCTCCCCGCTCTACACGACTCCCACAGCTCGCCTGACCCCGGCTGAGTTAAAACCAGAGAGCCCAAGGCTCCCCTTAGGAAAGGGATGGTGATCTCTCCCGCAGATCACCCGTCCCTCGCCTCTCTTCCCACAGTAATCCCTCCCTGCCCCCAGATAAAGTATTTTATTATTTATTTTATCTGGAGAGCAGTCGATATCTCACCTTGGTGCTGGCCTGT
>NW_010116187.1:0-1591 GCF_000699245.1 Pterocles gutturalis
GGATGGACAGAGGGGTGTCTGGGAGTGCCGGTGCTCGTGATGGGGGTCACGGGGATCGTGGCTCATCTGGAGCCCAATGAGAGGCATCGCCAAGGGGGGATTTATTGGTGGGTTTGTCGAAGCCGGGGTGTTTCTCTCTGCAGGTTGTGGACAGCTGGCAGCGATGTGCTGGCTGCTTTGTCCCCAGGGTTCCTGTGGGTGTTCCGGGACCCTGATGCTCATTTGGGATGAGAGCCCATGTTGTTGGCAAAAGTCTTTGGTGTTCTCCTAGGTGTTAACATGGCTCCTGCTCTCTGCTCTGAAAACAAATCAGCAGATGGCGATGCCCAGCGGAGGGCTTAGTGTCTCGGACAAGTTGGGGTTTCTTATGCCTCATGACTGAATTGGGGAAATTAATTACTAACGGGGAATTTTTTTTTTTTTTGCAGTCAGTGTCCAGCTACCAGCGAGAGATGGCACTGCACGTAGTTTTGGAAAGGGCTTTGGTAAGTCTGTTCCAGTCAGCTCCTGTTCGGGGTTTGTTTCTTTGCTCTTGCTGGAGCTGCGGCAAAGCTTCGCCGTGGTCGTCTCTGTGCTCCTGCACGGTCTGTGCCTCATGGCCGTGTGTCAGTGGGCAGAAGCCACGCTGTGAAAGATCTCAATGACGCCGTGTGCTTCAGCGTGGCAAACAGTGAAGATATAATCTCCTGTCATTTTTCAGTACGACTACCTGGGTGCAGACAAGTATGTTGTGGCTCAGAAGATAGTTCAGGTCTCCAGCTTGCTCAGCAGTGTAAGCTCTTCCTGGTTTGTGTGCTCTGAGATGGAAGCTTTGACGGCTTATTTCATCCTGCTCACACCTAGGTATTGGTAGGGTTTATCTTTTCTGTCTGAGGGCAGCGATTTTATTGTTTTCCTGCCTGTGCCGTGCACAGTGCAGACACTGGGTGGGTGATTTAAAATCACAGCAAGTACAGTGTCTCCTCCTGGAAACCCAGAAATGCAGACAAGGACAGCAGGTTCGTCTGTTCTGTCTGTTTAATTATTTAATATCTTTATTCGTGCTTTGGTTGTCTTTGGGTTTACTAGGTCCTGCTTACAGAATTATTTTTTTTAGCTCTTTTGGGCACATTTCTGCATCTTTCAGTCTACACCTTTTTCGTGACACACACACAAAGCAGCTGCCAACGGCTCCTGCTAGTGAGAACAAAGATCTAAACAGCGCTTGAAACGGAACATCTGGGAGCAGCCGCGTCTCTTGTTAAACTTTCAGATGTTCAGGTCTCTAAACCTGACAGTCCTGCTGTCCTGCGTGGAGGTCTGGATGGATGACAGCACGGTTAACACCACGGGGGATGGAGAAGAAGTGCTGGCGCGGCTGCTGCAGTGGAAGCGGACCAGCCCCGTTCTGCAGCCCCACGAAGTGCCGTGTCTGCTCCTGTAAGAATAAACTGGCAAACCTGGCATCGTTATTAACAACCTGCTGGATCTATGTACTTCTGAACTGTGATGCCTCCTGTAAAAATTGAGAATGCAGTGAGGCATTGCCAACCTTAAAGCGAGACCGGCCCGAGCTCGGCACGACCCGCTGGGGCCAGCAGCGGCGGGGGTC
>NW_010116188.1:0-349 GCF_000699245.1 Pterocles gutturalis
GAACCTTGGTTGGCGTTTGGCAACAAGATCAGAGTTTGGCAAATCATAATAATTAATAATAAGAATTAATAATTCTAATAGACCAGAGAGAAGAAATTAAGAGCGCGAAGTATCAGACGCGTGGCTTCTGTTGGATGAAGTAACTGCGTTATTTTGTCATCGTTAAATGAAGTTTTGACTTTTTAAGCGCTCGCAGGAAGGGGGATGTGCTCGGCAGCTCCGGGATCCGGCACCGAGCTACCGGGATCCGGCACCAAGCCACCGGGATCCGGCACCGAGCCACCGGGATCCAGCACCGAGCCACTGGGATCCGGCACCAAGCCACCGGGAACCGGCACCGAGACACCGG
>NW_010116189.1:0-238 GCF_000699245.1 Pterocles gutturalis
TTGCAGCCCTTGGTGAGTCGCACCAGCGAGTCCTTCGTCTCCAGGCAGCCCTGCGAGCCCGCGTTGTAGATGAGGAAGACTTTGGAGTCTGGGGAAAAAAAAAAAAAAAACCAACACGGGGAAAGGGGTTAAAGCATCGCTGGGGATTCAGCATCGCACTGCCCCCAGCCCTGCCAGGGCATCCTGGCTCTCTCTCTCTCTATGCTCAAGTTTTGGGGTGTATCCTTGCACCCGGTGT
>NW_010116189.1:275-2476 GCF_000699245.1 Pterocles gutturalis
CAGGGTTCGCCCCGATGCCTGCCCCCAGGGTGATGGGCTCCAGGCAGGGTGAACGGATGGGGGTTTGCACCCAGAGCTGGCTGACCCTCGTGGCATCCCTGCCAAGCACCAAAAAGCGGCTTTTGGGCATCAGAGCCGGGTGGAGAGCTCGCCCGCTCCAACAGCATCATCGGAGGCATTTAAAATCGAGATCCCATCGGCAGCACCCGGCTGCAGCATCCCAAGGAATCGCTCTGAGCCTCGCGCCGGAGGAGCCCACGCCAACGGCTTCAGCACCGGCCATCTGCTGCGGGCAGAGAAAAACCGAGCAGGGAAATAGGGAGCGCATCCGTCATGTTTATGTGTATTCGGGGACCTGGGAGAAAAACTGCCGAGCAAACAAGAACGTCGGAGGGAGGTATCCCATCGCGGGAACAGGGCGTGATGGAAAACCCTCGCACGCAGCAGCGGCTCTTGCACGGCTCCAGCAAATGCAAAACCTCGGATCGGGACCCTCCGAAATCCCAGCCCGGGCGTCTGGGAGGCGAGAGCGGAGCGAGAGGAATCGCTGCCAGAGATACAGCGCTCGCGCAGAAAGAGGGGAGAAAGGCTGAGCTCAGCCCCGGCTCGGTGCATGTCCCACGGTCCTGCCCAGCCCTGCGTCCCCACGGCAATTCCTGACCCGCAGCATCCCCAAGAGCCATCCCAGCACCTGAATCCATCTCAAAACCTGTATAAACCAGTAAACCCAGCACATTACACTGGGACACGCTGCTCCAGCTGATGTGTCATTTTTAAAAGATATTTTCTTTCTCCAAATGCACGTTTCTAAGCTCAAAAGCCGCCCCTGGAGCTCCACGCACCCACATCTTGCCGCAGTGGCCCCACAAAAAGCCGCCCAAAGCAGCACATCGCAAAGACAGCTTTGGTCGGGGTTTTTTTTGCTTTGTTTTTTTTGCTTTTTTTTTGCTTTGTTTTAAAAGCAATCCTTTTTTTTTTTCCTTCCACCACAAGCATTCACCAGAAGTCAAAGCGAACTCACGGGCCCCGCTATATTTAGCGTTGGTTTGCTTTGGTTTTTTGCCATTATATGAATTTTTTGGGCTGAAAAGGTTTTCATTTCCTATTCCCCCGCAACCTCGCCCTGCCCCAGCTATGTTGTTCCTGGCGGCTCCGGCACATTCGAGCAACAAACATCTCAGCTCAGTGAACCTTCCTGACTTGTCTCTGAAAATAGGGAAAAATAAATAGAGGAAGAAAGCCACCCCCATGTCATTTCAGAGCTTCAGCACCAACCCAGCTCCAGAAAAAAAAATGATGTCAATCTGTCCCCCAGCCATAATAATAATTATAAAAATAAAAAAAGGCGAAGCTCATCTGCATGGTCATCTCCAGGGAGCAGAATCCGTGCACGTGCAACAGAAAAAGGCAACGACTGGAAGAAGAAACATTTAATTTCTTGGAAAATATTTTTCAAATCATGGCAGATGAGCAAATAAGCAAAAATTCAGAAGGGACCGATTTTGGCTGGTGTTTCCCCAACTGGAGCTGGCCTGATCCTGACCCAGACATCAGGACACCAGCTCGTCCCCCACCAAACACTGGTCTCACCAGCACCATCCACGACATCCCCAGCCCATCGCTCTCCCTTTCCCGCACGCAGCGAGGGGTCCTGCAGCCCACCACCAGCACCGGGGATGGGTTCTTGAAGCACTTCTGGGGTGATGCAGCATCAGTACCATGACCTGCTGGACCAGCGCCTGGGCAGGATGAGGCCACCCTGGGTCACAGGCCACTGCCAGGAGCCAAACACCAGCACTTTGGTACCAGGAATGGAAAAAGCAGCTCCACCATGAGCACCACCGCGGCCGTTAGCAGCAGGGGTCAGCAACGGGACGCCCTGCTCCACTTATCTAACCCAGCTTTGCAAGGGAAAAAAATTAACAGCATGAAGGAAAAGCCCTGGGGCCAGCCCCAGAAGCCGGTGTCGGGGTGCTCAGCGCCACGCCGGGGCCCGAGCAGCATCGTGTGAGGACAACGCTCGACAGCAGCCAGGCAGCACACGGTGCTCCGAGGAAGCTCTCCAGACCGGAGGGACAGCCTGGGGGCCGGAAAAGCCCAAAATATCATTTTACTCTAAAAAGAGAAGAGCTGGAGGTAGGAAATTACAGGCTATAGGCTTTGGGCTGCCCACGCACCCCACCGGCAGCTTAGACCCCGGG
>NW_010116189.1:2532-2867 GCF_000699245.1 Pterocles gutturalis
GTTGAGCCCCAGAGGAATGGGAAAACTTTTGCACCGGTTCAGCCCCCACATCTCCCCAGTGCTCCCATCTTCTCCCCCCGCAAAAACCGCAGTGCTGCTGGGGGGAAAAAAAAAATCCAAACAAAGCAGGGGCTGCTCCTGGCAGGGATGAGCCAGAGGGGATGCCCAGCACGAGCTCAACACATCAGCAAAGGCTTCACCCAAAATATGCTTTTCTTTCACTTATTTGGGGCTGACTTGACCCCTTTGGTGTCCGCGGCACTGCCAGCGGTGCTCAGTCCAGCCCCTGAAGCACCAAAAGGAGTTTTCAGCCTCCCCGTCCCCAGCCCCGCAGC
>NW_010116190.1:0-658 GCF_000699245.1 Pterocles gutturalis
GGTGAGTGAGGGGAGGCGGGTGGGAAGCAGCCCCCATGGGGTGTGGGGGGCCAGGTGGGCAGAGGCTGTGGGGTGCAGGAGCTTGCAGGATGTGTCAAGCCGGGGGATGGAAGGTGCTGGGGGACGCTGGGTGTCCCCAGAGGAGCCAGCAGCCCCGTGTTCCCCATCCTGGCCCCATCAGCGCACATCCTGATCCAGTCCCCACGTTGGGAGTCTTTGAATTTATAGCCCAGAGGATTTTATAAAGTCACCAAGTGGGGGGATCACTTCTCTCTGAAGCTGCTGCTTTGTCCCATGCGGCATTTCCGAGCTTTTCCCCCCAACGGTGAGGGTTAGAAACCCCTTTCTGAGCACTAACACCCCCATTTCTTTGGCGTCCCCAGACCCTGGCAGCTGGTGCTTGTTTTTAACCCTCTGCCTTGCAGCCGCGGTGCTCAGAAATGTGGCATCTGTCCCCAGGAGCTATGCACCGTCCTCTGTGTCCCCCTGCTCTCAGGGGGACAGGGCACGGGCAGGGCTGGCTGCAGAGGAGGGGAGGAAGACCCAGAGCAAGCTGCCCCTGGGGTCGGGCTGGTCTCTGACTCCTTCATCCCATTGCCTTCCAGTTCTTCATCCTCGTGACCCTCGTCTTCGTCACGCAGCTGGTTGGGGCTGTTCT
>NW_010116190.1:715-1621 GCF_000699245.1 Pterocles gutturalis
GTGATCGTGGCTTTGAGTCCCTCAGGGGACTGGGACTGTTGCAGGGATGTCCTTTCTCACCCTCATCTTCATCACCAGCACCCTGACACAAGCCCAGAACTGGGTGGGTGGGTCCCATGGGTGTGTCTCCATGTCCCCTCCAGAAGAGCTGTCACCCTGGGGTGGGTTGGGGGGTGTGCAGCCCCCACCACCCCGTCCCTGGTACCGCTCCCCAGTGCTCACAGACAGCACTGACCCCGCAGATCCAGCCGGAGCTCTTCCTGTCCGAGCTGCGGAGGAACTACCATGGAGACGAGGGCGCTGAGGTCTTCTCCACTGCCTGGAACACCCTAATGGTCACGGTGAGCAGCCGGGAGGCTCCTGGTGGGCTGCAGGGGAGCATGGAGCACCCAGGGGACCTGCCGAGGGCAACCTGAACGCAGGCGAGGAGCTCATGGGGCCCGGACAGACACCGTGCACCATGCTGGGCTGTTCCCCCTCCCTCTGTCACCTCCCCAGGTGACATCCTCCCCCTTTTGATGGCATTTCTCTTCTGTTTCAGTTCTCATGTTGCGGCGTTTTAGGACCCGAAGATTTTGGGAACGGCTCCCGCTTCCAGGAGCTGCACCCGGGGACGCCCTGGCCGCAGGCGTGCTGCGCCCGGGATGGGCTCCTGCAGGCGGGCGAGCTGCTGGGCTGGGAGCAGTGCCGCCAGAGGAGCCCCGGCTACATCCACGAGCAGGTAGGACATGGCCCTGTGTCCCTGCCCTGTCCCCAGCCCTCCCAGTGCTTCCCAGCTTGTGGCAGTAGGGCAGCAGCACTGCATCAGACCATCAGGGACGGGAGCCTGGGACGCTGCCAGCACCGTGACTCCCCAAGTCCCCAGCCCATCCAGCCCCATCACGGTGCCCCCCACACCCCCCAGTC
>NW_010116190.1:1633-6691 GCF_000699245.1 Pterocles gutturalis
GTGGGGAGCACGAGGGAGCCCCTCCAGTGTCTCTCTACCCCCAGGGCTGCTTCTCCACCTTCAGCGGGACCTTGCGGAAGTACCTCTCCCTCCCTGGGACGTGCAGCTTGGCCGTGCTGGGCATCGAGGTACCGAGCGGGGACAGAGGGTACAGGGCAGGCAGGGAGGGTACTCTGTGGGTAAAGAGACCTCAGCTGGACTCACTGGGGACCCTCCCAAGCTCTACCTGTCACCGTCACCCCCAGAAAGCGGGTGCACATGCAGCGGGTCTGTCTCGGGGTATGAAGCTGACCCCCAGCTGCAGAGGAGTCGGGTTAAGGACTGGGGAGGGAGGGGGTTTATTTTGCTCCCCCAGGCCCTGGAGGGGTGTGTCAGGCTCCTCGGGAAGGTCACGAGTGCCTCCTCCCGCTGTGGTGTCCCCTACACAGCACCAGGGCAGCTGGTGTGCAGCCCCTCAAGGGGACACAGTGACCACCTGAAGGGATCCTTTAGTCTGGGGCTCTCAGATTTCAGCAAACAGCCGCAGCTGGGACAGGGGGCTCACCTACTCCCCCCCTCTCGTTTCAGATCTTTGCCATGTTCTTTGCCTTTTGCCTTTATTACAACTTTGACTGAGCAGGAGGGAGCACAGCAGAGATGAGCCAAGGGCTCTGGGAACAGCAGCAAGCGAGAATGCTCCATTTCCTTGCGTGGCAGCACTTCGGTGACTTCCCCGTGTCCTGTCTCTGCTCCAGCAGACATGTCAGGGTGGGCCTGGCGCGGCTTTTCCCTGAGCAGGGACAGGACACAAGTTCAATTCCTTCGAGGCAACCACCCAGAGCAGGAGGCTGAGCATCCAACTTGCTCCCACTGCGCTCTGCCAGTCATCTTTGCAAAATAAAACGGGGCTGAGGAGTCCTGCCTCCCAGGCGCCTTCTGAGCTGTTGCAACAATAAAATCCTCTCTGGCTTCTCGCCCTGCGCATTTCCCCCCTCCTCCCCTCCACACCCACGTCCCTAGAGCAGGTTAAATGGTTCCAGCTGCAGCTGGAGAGTGACCAGCTCCTCTGGAGAGGCAGAATTTTAAGTCTTAGGAGTTGTAAGTTTTTATAACCGACTTCTTTAGTAGCCTTGGAAAATCTTTATTAGAGAAAGGTTTCTACAAACTACTTTTAATGTGCCTGTTGCTCAGCTTCTGCTCTTGGTTTGTTCTGAAGCAGGGACAGTGAAATAGAAACTGAAATACTCGGTGCTGTTGCCATTTCTCTGAGAGAAAGCTGGAAAGCGGAAGCTAAACCGGTGCTTCCAATTTTCCTTCAGAATATTCCAAAAACTCCACACAACAAAACAGAATTCTATCTATATAAAGCTTTATATTTTACTTATATAACAGAACTTTTAACACACACACACAAAATATAGGAACTAGAAAAACAAAGCCTGCTACAGCTACACATGGGTTAAAATATTTAGTTGTACCTCTGTAAAGAGAAAAGGAGAGCAAAAGCAGAGGCGACAGCCACAGCAAGAACAAAATCCACTCAGGCATCCAAGCGAGGTTTCTTCTCCTTCTTACTGATACTACTCCCTTTCCTTTTCTGCACAGTAGATGCATCGGTGCTACTTGTTTCACTTTGGTTTATTTTTTCTTCCAAAGGTTTGGGAGCCTGCAATAACACAAAAAATAAAAGTTAACAGCTGTGAATAATTTCGTTTTAGAGTCCTTAGCACCACAGTGTGTGTGTACGCCTTGAACACCGCACACTCCGTGAAGATCAGAACTGACTGTGCTTCTGGTTTTGACACAGTGACCCTTAATTATCCTGCTCCCACTGCTGGAAATTTTAGGAAAGGGGAACGACAGGAGGGCAGGATAATGACTGAGCCTGGAAGTGCCACGTATGTGAGCCGGGTCTCTCTGGGGTGAAGCGTGTTGCTGGCAGGATCTCCTCACCCCGCGCCCTTCTAACAACCGACACAATTAACTTGCAAACACGTTCAGAGCTCATCGGGTGTCCAGGGAGGAGACATCCCCCTCTCGGAACCTGTTGTCCAAATGAGGCGCAGGGAGGGAGAGCACCCAGCCAAGGGAGAAGGCCCAAACGTCGCTGATTTTTGGGGATGGGTTTTGATCTGCTTCAGGGCAATTTGTTTTTCTGCGAGATAAGTCGGGGTGCAGAACAGAGGCAAGAGAAGAGGAAGGGGGATGGCAGGAAGGCTGGGGGTCGGGGAGACTCAGTGAATGATGAGCAGGCGGGGAACAGGCGTAGCTGAGCCCAGGGTACAACCATAGCAGAACACGGAGTGTGGTAGGAACAGGGCTGCGGGATCCCTGGGGAAGGGTTTTATCAGGCTTCAGTTTTACTCATCCTTCATTCTTCTTGAGAAGCACTGCCATTATTTGTTAATGAAGACGTTCATTTGGAAGGAGTGAATCGAATAATATTTTTTAAAAGTATAATGACATGAAACAGACATCCAAAACACAGAACAGAAGGGGAGGAAAGAAAGAACGCTGCCAAAGGCAGCTGCGCAAAGTCGTCATGAGAGGCAAGTGGAGACAAGACAGACCATTCACAGAAAGATGGAGCTACACTCAGCTGAGAAAGGAGAGCGCGTTTCTTACCCCCTTCTGCTGGCTCGCGTATTTCTCAGTCCACTCTTTGGCATTTAGCAAGAACAGTTGCTTGTTGTACTTGTACTCTGAGGACTAAATGTAACGAGCAAGACAAAGAGATTTCATTTAATACAAACATCCTGCCAAGAACCTGGGACCAAAGGCTGGCTTTAGGGCTCCCAGAACCAGGCACAAAACACAAAATTCATTTTGCTTGAAGAAGATACACTGCCGTTTGCACTGGCAGGCTTGAAGACAAGACCCTTGCCGTCTCTTTTCCACTGCTGGCATAAACCCTGCTCCGCGTGCCCCCAGGCCTGATCCAGATCAAGCTACACTGCAACGTGCTAATCCAGAGCAAGTGAAGCGGAAGCACAGCCTAAATCCAGCACTCCGTCCCTTCCCAGCCTGTGCCGCAGCCACGAGAGAGGAAGAGGAGCTCACGTACGATGTCTGCCATGAGAGGGTCGTCGGGGTTGGGCTCCGCCATCAGCAGCTGGATGGAGGTCAGCAGCGTGGAGATGTTCAGAGAAGGCCTCCACGCACCCTTTGAGGAAACAAGGCGAGAGAAGCAGTTAAGCAGAACAAAACCTGCCCCCGGGCTGCTTAGAGAAACCTCAGGACTTGCTGCATTAAAACCCAACCTGCCCACGAGCTGCCTCAGGACTTCCAGCACTTAAACCCTCCCAGAAAACACCGGATCCATTCCCAGCACACAGGCTGCGGCCCCTCCAAGGGAGCCTCACTGACAAGCACAGGCTGGATCCTGTGGCTCTGCGGGGTCGGTATCGGGGAGCCCGTTTCCAGAGGGCCACCCAACACCTTTGACTCCAATCCTTAAAACCTCGGAAACTTCTATGGAACAGAGAAGGCCACATTCTAGTCTCTGAACAAAGGAGACTCTGCTCAAAGACTTTACTCCCGTGCTCCTGTGTAAATAAGTCAGTAGCAAACAGACATTCAAGAAGGCTTTTACAAGAAAAAGATAAAGGAGCTCAGTTATCCCCGTCAGGCTCACTTACCCATGTCTGAGCAGCACTACCTTACCTTGGGTGGTAATTTAAGAACATCCAGGCAAATCCTTCCAGCAGAGTCAATGTTAGGATGGTAGATAGGGGTCAGAAAGCGAATCTTCGGGGGTTCAAATGGGTACCTTTATGGGATAAGTGGTAAGAAAAAAAAAGTTATTTGTGTGCATGCCAGTTGCTTCATCACTCAAGTAACACTATTATTTCCTCCTCCCAGGCATCTACTCAGTGACTACTTCCTCGCAAATTTTTGGAGGAGGCAGTGCTCTGCCTTTGAGGCTTTCGGCTGGGTCCGACCACCACTTCCCTGGGCAGCTTTCCACAAAGAAGCAAGTGTGATGGGAAGCTTTCTGCTCAGGAATGAGCTCCTTTCCAGAAAGCTTTAAGACAATATGCTCAGGTAGAGATCTTGTCATAGAGCTTTTAGGTTGTTAATCACATATCTGAGGATGTCTAACATGAAAAAAGCGTATCAGCCAGGGGAAATAACAATTCCATTCCATAAAGGAAGGCTCTCAGAGAAATGCAGCTATTGTGGGGAGGACCCAAACATTGTTTGCAGGCTAAAGGAAAGACTAAAGTGGTAGCACTTACACAAAATATCTTACATCAGTAAACTCGTGTTTGAAAGAAGCACTACACCAGCCACTTAGCTAGATGTCGTTGCCCGCTTACCGTTCAGGAACAACTATTTCCAGGTTGAATATTCCTTTCTCATATGGTGTGTCTGCACCTCCTAAGATTTCTTTAAAAGCAAGATTAAAACATAAGCATTACATTCGACATCACTGGAATTTGTCCAACAGTCTCCACATACCACTCACAGAACTCTAACACTGCTTAGACCCAGGAATAAAAACTGTCATCTTATCTGAGAGCAGTTCCACCCCACAGCAATCAAAACCGTAGGGAAACTAACTGAGCCAGGGGCCAAGTTACGTTTAAAGAAAAACAAGAAAAATCCTCTAAATGATTTCCTAAAATTCTACCTATAGAGTACATACCACCCAGCAAATCCAAAGCTAGCAGCAAACTCTGATACATCCTTTACTTATAGAGAAGTACGTACGTGCCCGGAGCTCATCCAGCTGGTTTTCATTCTGCCAGCAGGTGATGCCTGGAGGTGGCTCTGTGCTCAGGAGGGAGAGCTCCCTCTTCAGTCGTGATGCTCTTTGCATTGTGCTGAAACTCCAAAGAGATTTAGGGCTAGCAGAATTGGCCTTCCAAAAACAGTACATAAAACTAAGGATTTTTTTTTTTTTTTTTTTAGCTAAGGAGCATTAACCTGAGCTTCAAGCTGTTTTCCTCATCCAATAACCAGTCTCAGAGCTGAGCCTGCTCCAGGAACTGCTCTCATATCCACCCAGAGGGGGAGAACCAAATCAGTCCTTTATAATCAGGCCTATCCCCCAGTCCCCAGCTGAGTCCAATAACC
>NW_010116191.1:0-1983 GCF_000699245.1 Pterocles gutturalis
CTTCTTCGTGCTCTTTTTCTTGCTCTGCTTCTCCCCCACGCTTGCCAAGTCCCCCTTCTTGCCAGTCCACTTCTCTGCCAGGCAGCCTAGAGAGGAGAGGGGCAGAGGGGGCCCTAAGGGAGAAGCGGGGCTCCCCAGGCCTCCCAGGGCTCCCCCACCCTCCCCAGCATGCCTGCGCTGTCCCTGGCCACAGCCAGGACTTACTTGTGTCTTTCCCTTTCAGCACATGGTCAGCGCAGAGAAACTGGGAGAGATCCTCCGTCTGGTGATGCCTGTACCAGTCCTCAATCACGTCTTCATACTCCTCCACCAGCACGTCGCACTAGCGCAGAGAGGAGAGCCCAGCTCCAGCACACGCTGCCAGGGCAGGACCAGGACCAGGACAGCAGGTTCTGCCAACACCCCCTATTCCCGGCAGCACAACCCCAAACCCTCTCTCCTGTGTCCCTGTGGCTGCCGAGGGACAATTCCACCGGGCCAGGTACCTGCTTTTTGAGGTCAGCCACCTCAGCGGAGGTCTCATTCCACAGCTCGTAGGGGATGTCCATCACCACCTTGACGCCCTTGTGCACCAGGTTGTGCAGGGTCTCAAAGGTCTCCGACATGCCCTGGGGGAGCAGCGCTGCTCAGTGACCAGCGCTCCCCCAACCAGGCTCCTGCTCTCCCCTCCCAACGCTGGCCGCACGACCGTGCCCAGGGACGCAGGTACGTGCCAGCCAGTCAAAATCAGGGTCCCTGGAGGAGAAAGTCAAACCGGCAGCCAGTCCCCCTCTGCAAACCCGCTCCCAAAAATCCCAGGAAGGCAGGGGCCAGGCAAGACAGCCCATGGCTCCCTCTGTGCAGGCGAGGGTCTGTGCACCCCTCCAGGGACTTGGGGGACATCGTGGCCTCGTGTGCTGGGTGCTGGCAGGGGATCCAGGGGATGGGAAGGACAGACTGGTTTGGGGCGCCCCAGTGGTACAGGTGTGGGGAAGGGATGCTTGAGAGCGGGGGGATCAGAGGCCAGCCCTCACCTTTGCGAATCTGTTACTACCGCTCCTCTCCTTGTGCAGGTTGTAATCCAACAGCCGCTTGCAGATGTTCTCCGTCACCTCGATTAACCGGATGTCCCTGCACGGAGAGGAGGAAGGGCTTGGGCTCGGCCACAGCACAGGGCGAGCCCCCGCCCAGCCGGTGCGAAGCACTGTGGCTGCCATGCTCCCCCAAAAAGGAGCACCCCCAGGCTGCCCTGCCCTGCCCGCCCCACCAGCGCAGTTAGGTTTCTCAGAGGAGCTGCATGCAGCGCAGCCTGCCCGCAGGCTCCCAAGGCCCCCTCCTCTCCTGCGATGGCAGCGGGAGACCACCCATCCCACTCTCACTTACGACTGCGTGTACTTGACGGCAGAGCCCTTCCCATCCAGAAAGCCGTACTTGGTGTCAATCACCTCCTTGGTCTTGCCAGTCTCCTCAAAAGCATATTTCAGCTCCACTGCCACATACTTGCACACTGCAGGAAGGAAAGCACAGGCGGGTTAGCGGGTTTTGCTGCTCCAGTGGGCAGTGTGACAGCAGCAGAAAGAAGCGCCAGGAGCCGGGTGCACTAGAGCCACCGTGAGCAGAAAACGGACACCTCTGCCGCTCAAATAACCATGAACAGCTCAACTGATTCTACCGGAGATCCCTTGAAGCAGGAACACCTGAATCAATGCTTCAGTGTAAGCGCACCCAGTGCTACGGCACAGCTGGAAGGGCAGACTGCGCCGGTCCTGCCTGCGGGCTTCCCAACAGCTCTGCTTTGTGGCCACCGAAGCTTCTGTGCCTCTGTGCCTCTGTGCCACAAGGCTTCTCGTTTGTCCTGGAAAACGGGGTCTTTTCGCAATGCAAGCCCCAGCATGGGTCACTGCTCCTCCTTGTGACACCAGCGCATCCCACCCAGTGACGGTTCCCCTGGGGACCTGCACTGGGGACCGAGCGGCTGGCAGGGTCAGTGAGCCGGGTGGCGGG
>NW_010116191.1:2031-2305 GCF_000699245.1 Pterocles gutturalis
CAAGAAAGGGGGCACTCCCGGCAGCAGAGCCAGCACCAGCAGCTTCTTTTATAAAAGAAAAGGGAAACAAAAGCTTTATTTCTTCCATAACAAAGGGTCCAACAGAGCTACAGAAACAACAGAAGAAAAATATCTTGGAGGTTTACAACTGGGAATGTGGACGGATGGAAGCCAGGCATGGTGTGGCCCTTCTTCCCCTGAAGGTCCCAGGAACCTGGAGAAGGCTTTGTCCTCTGCTGCAGGCTCCTGTTTGCCGGGAGCTGCCTCTTCTTCA
>NW_010116191.1:2326-2646 GCF_000699245.1 Pterocles gutturalis
GTCTGACAGTGATGAGCCACCGCACCTCCTCCCAGGCAATGACGAGCGGAAAGGTGTGCCACAGGCAGGAAGAGAGCGAGGCGGCTTCTCCCAAGCTGCAGTGTGCACCTCCCACCCTCTCCTCTCTCTGCTGGCGCCAAGGGCTGGAGGTGAGCGCAGTCATTTCTCAGGTGCAATGAGTGCTCCTTCCTGCAGCCCCTCTGGACTCGGGCCTCGAGGACATCCCTCTCCACACCACACCTGCCGCCCCATCCCCGTGCACGCCAGGAGCGCTCACGGCTAGGCTGTTATTCAGATGTTGCCCGTGGCTCTCGCTGCGC
>NW_010116192.1:0-3692 GCF_000699245.1 Pterocles gutturalis
CCAATCTCTGACATTCTGTGATTTTGTGACCAACAGAACTGCTTAACAGAATGTTATTTAGGTAGAAGACATTGGTTAAAACCATAAATGTGATAACTTTGAAGAAGGAGGTAACAGGAGATGAACTTTATATACACTGTCTTGCAGGCATCAAAGCAGTTACTTTTAATGAATTACATGCAAAATATTTGAGGTGAAATACACCTTGGAGACAGTCAACTGCAGCTGTTAAACGTATGTCTTCCTTATACTTGAATCCTCCTCCAAGGTACTATGATTTACAGTGACAACCTAGATGGAGGCCCTTGCACATACTAACCAGAAGGTTTCAGAATACAGGCTTCTAAAAAGAAATTTCCAGAGTTCCCAAGCACTTTTTAAAGTCCACATTAAATTCTTATGCTGTGTACATAAAAGGAAATGTTTAAGAGGAAAAGGAAGAAATCTCAAGAATAACACCTGTAAGAACACAAAAGACATCTCGAGTTTTTCAGCTGTCTAATCTCTGTAGTCCACGTAACAGTAGCATTCTGTCCTCAGGTACTACCTATCCTTTCCAGCAGTCTCCTTATTCAGGAGCCCCTTTCCAGAGCAGGACACACACCCCTATTGCTGATTGCACCACATCTGCAGGATGCTTTCAGGAAAGAGGGGAGGGGGGTTAAAAATCTTTTATTTTACATTTCCAGGGAATAGTTTCCAGAATAGACATTCCTCAGCAAGGTCCAAGTGCTTTCTTTCAGGAAACGTAAGCGTGTAAAAGGCAGGCTTGCTGATTCTTAACTGCAACGAGGCATCAGGAAAAAAAAAAAAAAAAGGATTACGTTACAACAGTTGCTCTACAATAACTTGTATTTACCTAAAACTTGCGTTCACACAGTTCATCTGTACTTCTCTTTCTGTGAAGTAGTGCAATCTGTTCTCCCACAAGCACCTGTCCCATTGAGCCAACTTCTCGCCAGCCTCTCAGCTCTGCATCACCACATATTTCTTTGACCCAAGTCATATGTGCTTTGGCAAGCAGAGAGTGACAAGACTTCACAAATAGCTCAGGATAGTGACCTCCTCATTATTCACATATTCTGGTTGTAACACTTGTTTTTATGAGCAAGAGTGGTAAGAGCCAGGAGCTGAACAGCATTTTCTTTGAAAATAAAAAGTATTTAGGCTCTAATCCAAAAAAAGCACTTAAGGATATATATGTAAACTTCAACTATGTTGACTTCAGTGGGATTACATGTAACTGTTTTGCTCGATTTGGGTACCCATGGACTAAACTAATACACAAACATTATTGTTGAATTGATCTAATTACTGTGTGTTAATTACTAAGACAGACAGCATTTAAATATTCAGGTTAAGACTTATCAGTATGATAATTTTTGCTGAACTGTTTTAAACAGACAATAATCCTGCAATAGATTTTCTGACAGTAGAAGAGCAGAAGTGAGCTGACAACGGTTTACCATGTATTTTGAGTCTGAAATACATAGACCTCTCTACACAGACCTTTTTTTGAGATGTTTAAAAAGATGACACAGATTTTGAAAGAACCTGTGCATCCCTGACAGTAAACACACACCCCCCAGTAGCTTAGAAAGTCTCTTTCATTAATTTTACATTTAAAAGTTCTAAATAAGCTAGTAGCTAATGTTTCTGAAGAACATTACAAATACAAATCTAGAAATCAAAGGATGCACCTAGCAAAAAAAGCATCTTTTAAAATATTTATAATTTTTGCTTTTTAGAAGAGTGTTTTTTGTGAAAGAAGGCAGGCTAATTAAAACTATGAATCAATTCCCACAGCAAAGGGATAGAAAAGAGCACAAAAAAGCAGTCTTGTTCTTTCAATTTGTTAGGTGTCTGGGTATTTACAGCAGACATGATTTTACATAGGACCACACAACAAGCAGATACATCCCTAAAAACTTCAGACCTGGAAGCACTGTACAGTCACAGTGCAGTGATGTTACCAGCCTCCTGTTTCAGATGACCTGACCAAACAGCAACTGAAAACTCACAGATTTTTCTCAAAATGCAGCATATCTGCAATTATTTATGTGTACGCTGCGAATTACTTCCATTCATATTATTTGATGACTTCTCATGCTTCACTCGCTAACCCTCTCAGGCTTATGCTCAGAAATTACTTATATTATGGTCATTAATTTAAGGTCTGAACGAAATTCCAGAAAAGATACTGGAATATATTTTCCTTCACTCTAGAATTAGACAAACTAGTTTCAAAAAATTGCAGAAAAACTGGGTGTAGAGAAATCTAGTTAAGTAACTACTACAAGTTTTGTAGCACTAATACACTTAAGTGTTCAGCAACAACTAGGGTATATTCTGGTTCAGATAAGTACAGGACGCCAAACATTTTAAACGTTAAACCAATTGAAGACATATTAACAATACTTGTTACAATCTAAACGGATTCTCACAGAGAAATGTTAACTGTCTGTATAATAACCATCATACTCCTTCCCTGTGTAATTCAGTCACTACAAAAGGGATGTTTTTTCTTTTGCTACCAAGAATAATGCTGCAATGTAACATCACTCACTGCTACCGTAAGCCATTTTCCTCATGGCTCACCAAGTTTGGGATGCACTGAACTTCACAGGTCAGTCTTTTTAGATTTGTAACTGATATATTACTGTGCATATTACAACAATTGTAATAACGGAAAACTTCAAATGCATCCACTTAAAATTCTTACAACCATAAACGTGCTTGGAAATACTGCAGGCACTGCTTTGCCTGCAGGTCAGCACTAATACACTCACACTGACTTCATACAAGTTAGTCTGAGGATCAGCTTTACAGAAGTCTCTGTGCAATGACACCACTGTGAACATATCAAGTGGTTCAATTTTCAACATCTACTTTTCTGAAAGGGCGTTTGCACTACAAAGCTGATGCCCTGCGGGTGCAAGGTTTCACTTTTGAAAGCTACTTGGGCACTAGAACTACCTTAAAAAACCTGGGCTTTAGTACCTCATTTAAACTTTGTCAGCATTTTCAAAACAGAACCTGTTAATAACAACTTAAACGCAAGAAATAACTTCATGCCAACCTAAAGCAATATACGAGATTCTTGGTTTCAGATTTTATTGAAACATACCCCACAGATCACATTATATTCAACATGGAATTCAACATTATATATTCTACAAACTTTCACACTAATGGATGTTTTTCCTTTCTGAAAGGCACAAGCATTGCCATGTCCCTGTTACCATGCTTGCCTCCTTTTAACCACGGTGAGTTCTTGATGGCACCCTGGTAATTCCTTAAAACTGTCTCTTTGCTAAAAGATCCAGGGCCGCTCACTTAACCACAATTATCCAGTTACTGAACATCCACTTTAGATGTCAGTCCATTACGTAAGTAAAAGGAATGAGGAAAGTTATAGACATAGAGAAAGCCACACACCTTGTATTCCCTTCTGTTATGCAGGGAGAGCCTGGACTAGAGATTTTCTAAATGCAGTTTTCTTATGGATGAGACCATTGCAAGGTTATACTAACGAAAGGAATGTTACATTTATTGATTTTGCATTGCCAGGAGGCAGTATTATCTCACTTGAATATTCTAGCTTTCCTTTTTTTTTCTTAAGTTTTTTTTTTTTTAAGATGTCATAATGAATGAATACAGCACAAATAGGCAAGTATTTGTAGTAAACAGGT
>NW_010116192.1:3723-9671 GCF_000699245.1 Pterocles gutturalis
GGAATGAATAGCTCATATCATGAGAATTCTCATCTCCTGTATAGTTATGTTATAGCTCCTGCAGGGAAACTATTTTTGGGATGTGAACTGTTGTGACCAAGGGGGGAGGTTCTTCCCTTTACCCAGCCAAAGTCCCTACAATTGCTTAAGCCGTTTGTACTACTACTAAGATCGTCTTCTTTACGAACATCATCTATTGGCTGCTACTAATGCAAGGATATTGGAACCATGACAGTAGTCCAGTGGAACTGTTGTTGTTTAAATATCACTCAAAGCCTTTTTTGATGTAATATAACTTCACAAAGCAACAATTCCACAAGTACTTAAAAGTAATGAAACAAAAGGTGTTGTAGTACCAAGATCGGTTCAGCTTTCTCACTTATCCACAGTGGCTTATACTATTCATTATTTAAATAGTTGCACATTATATTAAACCAGATCAAAAAAGCAAATAGAAAATGCTATATTTTTTCTGAAATCCTGAGCCTAATTTTACTTATAATGAGTCTATGTAAAGTATTTACTTTCAGCTTAGTATTAATAAGGGATCCATTGGTTGCTTACTTGCATTAACATTCCTCAGTTTTTCAGACAGTATAATAGCCCTCTGAAAGAAAATAACAGATTCACAGCTTTTGCTGACTGGCCTAAGTTCTATGGGTTTGATCTAAGGGCTTCTTTCATATGGCACTCATAATCTATGGAGCAAATATCACTCCATTGACTGATCAGTACAGCTTCACTCTGCCTCTGACTTTCCAGAAGTAGCACATAGACAAACCTGCACTCAGTGCAGAACTATCACCTCAAACCCCAATCCTGCAGAAACACGTATCTACTACACTATTAGTAATCCCTGCTGAGAACCCACTGCTTGCTACAGGCCACATACAATTTGGTTTTTCGCTAATTAGGCCAACAGCAGAGAAAACAGTGTAAAACTGGAATACGAAATACAAAAAGTTCATGAAAATAGAAGAAAAACAGTTAATTTATATTTGGAAGACATAACGATACAAGCCCTTCTGCACGCTATAGATCAACACTATTACTAGCTCCTCTCAGTCAATTTCAATAGGAAAATAAAAGCAAAATATTTGATTTCCAACTATGGGCTTTCTAAACCATCAGTGCCACACGCGCACACACACACACATCTTTCTATAACATATCTTGTAGAGATTAACCTGTACCATGATCAGAATGGTCTTGATCTCAGTTAAATGCATTCTTAAAGTACTTAAAATGTACTGCTTCATCACTGATATTTTTACAAGGCTGTCAAAGAGAAATATCATTTTTCATCCTGCTTTATTTCACTTTACTTCAAGATATGGTAATTAACAAGAGTCTTTAGATGCTGGCAGAACTGTCCCTTTTGAAGTTTCTACATAGCTGTCGCCTTGCAGATAAAGGCAGATTATTCAATCTTGACATTATAATTGTGAATACAAGATAAAAGACTAGATTAGCAACTTCATAACTTCATGCCTACAAAAAAAAAAATGGAATCACCATGAAGTAATTTTACTTCTAGTTTTGAGGTTTTAAGTAGTTCCTTAAGGATGAAGAGAGGGAAACGATCATGTCTTGAAAACGGTATGAAATGAGTTACATACCCTCTTGAGCATTCCAGTAAAAAATACTAAAATATCTTTTATTAATAAAAACATACAGGAATATGAGGGTAATCAACTGATGGAGAAATTATTTCTATCTAAACGCTGGGTACTTTTATGTGTTGCAGCTACATCTCTTCTCATGTAATTTTCTTTTCCTACCTCTGTATAGAAATAATTGGAAACGTGAAATTGAGCACATCAGAGCACTGGTTGTAGCAACCCTTCACCTCTAAGACACTGCAAGAAGAAACAGACTAAAGACCGAAGAAGGCTGCATCCTACAACTATTAGGTGGTTTGTGTGGTGGAGTTGATCTGCCACCAAATGCATCGTGTCTTTCTCCTAGAAAGCACAGTTAACAGAAATTTTGTGGCTGAGAATCTCAGGTGTAAATCAGCAGGGAAAATTAATTTTTGTCTCCTAGATATCTTTCTAGTAGTTTGGTACATGCTAATGGAACAGCATAGGATCAAACTTCATTGCCCTTGGAATACTGTTGATCCATTTTGTGGAAAACAGGAAAATACATCAGCAAAATAACCCCTCAGGAGAGAAATCGGAGATAAAATTTAAGCATTATCAAGAAATGTTTCATGGGCCTGCTAGTTAGAGGTCCCACAAAAAGAGTCGCAGCCTCAGATTGCAACAGACTGACATGAGTAACTTACTGACAAAGCATCTCACTATCAGCAAACCTGAATGGTAGAATGAAACTGGCATGGCTAACAAGAAGGGTAAGGAAGCTTTTTGAATCAAGAAATCACTCAGAAAGCCAAGGCTGCGATCAATTTAAAAAAAAAAAAAATCACCACATAGGATTTTTTAAAAAGCACTTAAACTAAACCTAAGGTATACCAAAAAACAAATTCAAGGAAAAAATATCAAGAGGACTCAGAACTGCTCATAAACCTTTCTTCAAACACATAAGGATCATGAATACTATCAGATAAACTGTAGGAACACAATGCTCTGCAGGCCAGCTGATGATCAGAACACAAATGAAACTCTTGAAGATACACCAGAAAACCAAAATAATTTGTGTCGGTGCTGATCGTGGAAAGCACTACTGAGATTCCCATACTGTGGCCCTTATTTTTGGAGGAACCTGAAGGATCTCTCTGAAACTAAAGCACTCCTAAGGAACATAAGGGAAAACCAGAGAAACTATCAAATTATTCAGGAGCACCTGATACTCAGCCAAGAATTCAAAAGGAACTCAGGAAGGAAACAGTTTCATCATTAACAACAGCATCTAACAGTTTTGCATAAAACTCTTATAGTGCCTGAAGACTAGTCAGCCGCAATGGTGGCTCCTAGACAAAAAGAGCCAGGGAGATCCAGCTCAAGGGAAAACTATGCAAGTTCAGAGAGAAAAAACCAACAAAATCTAACGATACAAAATGAACATCCAAACAGTAGTGTCTGAACCAGCTGAATGATCCGAAAGCACATGGGGAGTACTGTATCCACCTGTCTCATTCTTACTCATCCTAGGGCATCCACTTTTGGCCACTGTCAAAGAAAAGAGACTAGCTAAACAACCCACTAGTCAAAACCAGTATGAGGTTCTAAAGGTTTGATATTAATCTAAGTAGAATGAAAACCTCTTATCCAAGAATTTTACATTGTGTAACACAGAGACGAGACCACATAGATGAATAGCAATGCTGATGCATAATTGACTAGATTCAGTGAATGAAAGCTAGAGAAGTTAAAAAGATTTATATATACTTAATAAGCTCCTGAACCACTATGCAATATTTATGCCAAAGGAATGAGACAGAGTAAAAAATTATCATCTCCATCCATGTTATTACAAAAACACTCATGCAGCTTCAGCATCTGATGAAGTCCCACAAATTTACCATCTGGCCAGAGCAGGTGGTATTTCATTCTTAGCTTATTTCAGTAAACACCACAGAAACAAAAACCCAGACAGGGAAAGCAGAGAAACCTTCTCCTGAGAGTCTTTAGCCATTTGCGTCAGAGGAAACATTCTGTACCTCCTCTTCATGCTTGGCACTGCTGGGACACCACAGTGTTTTTTCCAAGGATATGAGGGATAATCCCAGCACACTGTTAACGCTTACGTTTAAAGAATCTAGACAGGACTGAAGGTAAAGGTAGAAAGAGCATGACCTGAGTGGTGGTGTCACTTGGTAAACTGATGTAATATCTCATTACACATCTTTAAGAGATCTTAGTTTGCAACCTTATAAAAGCATTGAAGAGCCCACATGACAAAAGAGTATCAAAACAATTCTATCAAAATTATTTATTTAAAACTATTCCATAAACATAACCTTGTTTAACACAAAAGTAAGGAATTTTCCCTTAAAAATTAATTCACCTTCTAGTTAAACACTATAGTCCAGGTTAATTACAATGAAAACAGTGGTCTGAATTCAGGATTATCTCACTCCTTTTTAATGGATTAATTAGAACTTGATCACTGTTCAGCTAACACAGATTTTTTTTTAAACTAGAAAATATACCAGTAATCTTCAAAGTTATCGAAATCTGGGGAGCTGTGTACCACTTAAAGAAAATCTTTTTAAACAAAGTGTTTCAAGAGGAAAATCAGAAAAATCTGCAGTTCTGCTGGAATAAATGAGTATTCACTGGGATGTAATTGTTAAGGATACTTTTATCATAATAAAAAAGAATAAACACTTGGTAAAATTTGTTTTGAAGACAAACATTTGGCATGAAATTTGACTGCATCTGGTTTTTATTTTCCTTTCCTCCCCAGGCAGCTCACAATTTCATTTCTATTTGGTTAATAAGATCTTTGTGATACAGCACACTTTAAAAGTCATTGTTCCTTTTTAAAAAGTGAGTCTATTTTTAAACAGAGCCTTTGTCCAATTAATTAATACAACGGCATTGCACTTACCTTCACTTTTTTCTGTTTGACTTTTCCTATATACTGATTCCAGTGACACAGTTAATAAAGCAGATGTGCTTTTCTGTAACAGTGATGTTCAGTGCATGTTTAAGTTGATTTTTCTTTTTTCAAACCTGCCATAGTACTTTGTAAGGCTGAAGCATTAAGTCCAAGAAAAACAGGTGTAAAATACACTTTTATTTTGCAAGTCTTTACTCAAATTTCTTTTAGTAAACAACAGGTTCTGCTCCATCTTTGTCAACACACAATTTCATTGTATTCTTCCTTAGCTGTCTCAGCACCAAATTACATTGCTTCTTAGTGTAGTTGCATCTGAAAACACAAACAAGGCACTGGAAGAATTCTGTCAGAAGAGGCTTTGTTTCCATAATGCCCTGGTTTCGGCTGGGACAGAGTTAACTTTCTTCATAGTAGCTAGGGTGAGACTATGTTTTGGATTTGTGCTGATAACGTACTGATGTTTATAGTTGCTCCCAAGACAGCCAAGGACTTTTCAGATTCTCTGCTGTGCCAGTGTCTGCAGGAGCAGGAGAAGATGGGAGTGAGCATAGCCCATATTACTACCCTAAGATTCGACTTTAGGCTTAGGATTGAGACCCAAAATAGCCAGTGGTATATTCCACATCATGTGCGTCATGCACAGTATGCAGAACTGCATGGAAGTGCTCTCTTTCATTCAGCTCTCGGTCTCTCAGACTCTTATCTTTTCCAGGATGCAGTTTCAGGACTCCCTCTGCCCCAGGATTGTTAGCTGGGAACAGGCTGAGCCTTGGTCGTCAGATGGTGAGCAGTTACACTGTGTATCGCTCACTTGTATATTATTACTAACATTATTATTTTCGACGTCGTTGTAGTTTAGTTATTAAATTGTTCTTATCCCAACCCATTAGTCTCTTTTCCCTTTACCCTTTTAATTCTCTCCCCCATCCCTGGGAGGGGATGAGGTGAGCAAGCAACTGTGGGGTGTTTGCTGAGAGCCAAGTCACTTAAACCACAACACATAACAAACCTTTTTACTGGTGCTGTCCTCTGATCTGTCACTCCTTCAGTAAAGATGCTTTTGCTCTATGAACCTTTCTGCCATGACATATGTGTCCTCGGTTAAACTGAGACAGAGTTAACTTTCTTCATAATAGCTAGCAAGAGGCTGTGTTTTGGATTTGTGCTCAGAAGAAAGCTGATAAAAAGTGATGCTTATGCAGCTGCCAAGGTCTTTCAGCTTCTCTGTGTGTCTGCAAACAGGAGAAGCTGGGAGGGAGCACAGCCCCAGTTACTAGCCCAGGATTTGATCTTAGGTTCAGGACTGAGACCCAGAGTGGCCAGTAATCTATTCCATAACATACACGTCATGCCCAGTATATAGGTGAGGACCCTCCAAAAGATCAGCCCTTTTGCTTCCAGATCTCTTTTGCTCTGGG
>NW_010116193.1:0-1189 GCF_000699245.1 Pterocles gutturalis
GGTGCGGGATGACCCTCGCCCGCCTCTCCCTGGAGCTGCCCGGTGCAGGGTCGCAGCTCCTGTTCCGCTGCTCCCCGGACAGCTCGCAAACGCCGCCGGGACACTCCGGTTTGGCTGGGGGCCTTTCCCTTGCAAACGCGGCGAGACTCTCAGCCAGGGTTTATTTCTGAAACCATCCAACGTTTTATTAAAACTCGGACCTTATGAGAAAGTGTTCTCGTTTCGTAGCAAATCGGGGGGATTAGGGTTAATTGGTAAACCCCGGACTCAAAAGAGATTTGTCATTATAGGCTAATCATACATTCTCTATATGATATAAATAGCATAGAGCGTGGAGTGTGGATATTCACCATGAATTACAGCTAATTATTATTATTTGGATACCAAGCTACTACTTCTGCCCGTTGATTGGCACTTTTGCCTTAAGAGTATCTTTTCCACCTCTTGTTTCTTGTTTTGACAGTTTAAATCCAGGTCTATGTGACATTGAAAGCTAATAAAATTCTCGTTTCATTGTTAATCTGATTTCATCGCAGTATAGGTTTTTACCCTCACACCTGCGTAGCAGGGTGTAATTCCATTAATGATAATTTAAAAAAATCAACATTTTCATTGCATGTCTTTTCCCTGATGATATATTGTGAGCAGTGTGAGTTGAAAAAGAGCCATTTATTCTCACCGTGAATGAGTCTGCCTGGAACTGAAGACTTCACCTGCCTCCTCAGTCAATTAGGAATGTATCGAAAATTCTACCAGAAAACGAGTTAAATTAACCGTTAGCTAATTTCCTTGTGTCCCTCCTACATAATCCCCCCTTTTCAGTTTGCCCCAGAAATTACCACATGTTGCAAGGTTCAAATAGTGCCTAATGAAACAGTGACTAAATGGTTCGCTCAAACCCACAGTGAAGCCCTTTCGCTGTGCCTTCAAAGACTGGGGGGCCTGCAGCGGTCGGGGGTCCCCATCTTAATATGTGTGTGTGTGTGTGTGTGTGTGTGTGTGTAAAATACTGGGGTTTGGCAGAAAAATCTCACCCGCCAGGGCTGCGCCCCCCTCCCCGTCGCCCACGCCCCAGGGCTGCGACACCCCGGGCTGCCCCGGGGCAGAGGCAAGGTGTCCTCCCACCCGGAGCAAGGCTCCCGTGGGACGGGGAGCGACGGGAACCTGCGGGGACAAGACGGGGGAGAGG
>NW_010116193.1:1216-1830 GCF_000699245.1 Pterocles gutturalis
TGGGAGACTGCCCCCGCGCAGGTGAGAACACGCGTGAGCTGCCTGGGGGCTTACACACAACTTTCTTTTCAACAGCTCGTGTTGGTGCTTTCTCTGGGGGCGCAGAAAGGCCTTCAGAAATGTCCGCCCCCGTATTGCTGGGCTCTGCAGGGGGGCACCATTTCTCCCCGGCATTTCGAGGTTTCCCCGTCGCTTTCTTTACATTCAAACGGTGCCGAAGAGTTTTCTCCCTTTTTCACAGTGCTTCCAAGTAAATTGTAAACCTTGCTATTATCGAGGTTCCTTAGTTTGAGGACGGAAAGAAAAAAAAAAGCCCCAGGTCGGCAATCTTCTTTGCAAAACCCGCCCGAGGAGGAGTTTCGCCCCGCAGTTACAAGCTCTTGTTGGCTGTCTAAAGCGGCTTCACTGCTGAAGTGTCATCTACTAAAACTCGGTGAATTCCGCAAAGAGAGTAGAGTCACTTTATTTGAAACGGTGAGGCTAATACAAAGTCATCAAAGCACTATGGTTCTTGTCCTTAAGTGACAACTCTCTTTATTGAACTGTTTGAAATACGCCTCCTGCTTTTCAATGTCTCTCTATCCATCTTTGTCTGCTCCTCAGAAAAGCAGACA
>NW_010116194.1:0-46085 GCF_000699245.1 Pterocles gutturalis
GGCCTACATTGCCTCTGGTGTTAGTCTTACTCTAGTGTTACTCTATACAGAGGAAACACAGAGAAGGTAACAAAAAGGTGCAAAAGACACCCACTGCCTCTATAAGAATGGGAGGGAACAAAGGAGAACAGATAGACAGGAGTTCCTCCAGTATTGTGACCCCCAGTTAAGGACACTGCTCCAGACTACCACTAATTAACCCTCAACAAATTCCTTTCCCTCTGGCAGAGTGAAAGCAGCGCTTTTTTATTTGCCATTTACTACATTTTGTTATTGCAGTCTCAGCAATCCTATTATCTTTTCCTGTATAATTTGGTTTAGTAAATGAGATTTTTAAAGAGCAGCGTATGTGTCCGTGTTTTTTCTGCTCCAACCTTTTTACGTGACAAGGTAATTGATACTGCAGCACTGAGTCAGAGTAAACTCAGTGGCAAGACCAGTAACCCTTTTTTAGTATTCAGTGTGAAAACACCCACTCTGTTAGCGCTGCTGCTGTGCCTTCAGATGTCATTGCTTCTGACTCATACTGCTACCTGAGAACCAAAAAATCACCAAAGGCCCATCACTGAGTTTCGTTCTTCACTGCTAGCTGGCTAGGTGTCATTATGATTCTGATATTTGACTTTCCCAACAGTCAGTGAGAGGCTTCCCAAAGTCCTGCATTTTGTTGAGAAATGCCTTACACTGTTAACATCAAACTTCCCTTGGGAATTGTAGTCTAGCTAAAGACAGATATGGAA
Source organism: Pterocles gutturalis (assembly GCF_000699245.1). Taxonomy (NCBI): domain Eukaryota; kingdom Metazoa; phylum Chordata; class Aves; order Pterocliformes; family Pteroclidae; genus Pterocles; species Pterocles gutturalis. The sequence goes on from NW_010116194.1 coordinate 741, forward strand.
TGCAAATTAGAGATAGAAGGGAAACCTAATTTCCCATAAAGTTAAATAAAGTGGGTAACAAAATCAACCATAACCTCAAAAAAATAGTTGCAAATAAATAATAGTACATGAAGCACATCTCTGATGTAGTCCTTTATAAGTCTCATCATTACAGATCACTATCAGAAATCACAACTTTTGCACATGAACTGAACATTAAAATGTTTTTACTTGTTAAGGTTTATATTAACTATATAGGTATGGGAAAGAGACACTGTATCACACAAATCTTCCTTCTTGGCTTTTAAAATGCACTTTTCCCCAAAAAATTTTTTCTCTGTTAACACCTTCAGATTATTCTGCTTTCTTATGTCGTGTCAGGGAATTGTGTAATGAGTTTTTGTAAACTAATTTTACAATTTATTTCTGGGTATAAATATTGTATGTTGAACTCACTTGACTTAAATGCAGCACTGACAATTCACCCTGTCCAAGGACTTATCATCTCTATAATTCTTGCATACCATGCCTAGTTTTCAAACTGCCATAATTCCTGTCATATAGTGTTTCCTTAGCAAAATGCATAATAATGTAAAATACTTAAAAGAGCTTAATAGCTCCTCTTTCAAAACAACAGACTGTTCTTATACAACATTTTCTATATTGACAATAGAGCATGGATGGCAGGCTTTTTTACAGAACATATCCTATTACATGGCTCACTAGAGAGTGTGTAATGTAATATATATGTTTCTGATGCATTTCTCAATTAGAACAAAAGGATTAGGAATAAAAGCATGTTCAAAGCAAGACAGGGAGAAAGTTTATTTTGTAATAGTTCATAGCTATCTTGAAATTCTGTCTATTCTGGAATTTGTATATTATACTATTACAAATATCTACGCTGCATTGTTCTAACAACAGTTTGGGGAGGAAAGGATAGCAAAAGGAATGGCAGGAATGGAAGGAAAACCACAATAACTGCAATGAATTTGACATTTTAATCAATTCCTCATGCTGAGTTAGCTTTCTGGGACTATGACTTGTTTGGGTTTTTTTGACACAAGGCCTAAAATAGCATTATATTGATTATTCCTTATCAAAAGCTTGTTTACCTATTATAAATACAGAAAAAAACACTTAGATGTTATTCAGTTTGGATGTCACTAACTTCTTTGCAGGTAGGAAACTGGCATGAAAAAGCTGGGCAAGCGCACTGCTGCTTTAATTCTGAAGGCAGCAACACATTCAAATACTCTACAACAGGTGCAGATGTGCTGTCCTTGCCATATGGAAGTCTCGTATGTCATAGTTGTCTTTTAGACTGGGTCACTAATCTGGAACTTTTGTTTTGACAAGAAATGTGAGATAGTTTTATACATGCTCCTTAGGAAAAACACAAACCCTCGGAGGAGGAGGAGTTGCCCTTTGTAGCACAAAGCAGCTGGAACAGATGGACCTCTGCTTGGGGGCAGGCAATGAGGCCTTGCACAGGAATATCAGTAGCAAAGGGAAAAACAGGGAATGTTAGGAATACCCCAGTGCCAAATGGGGAAGAAGACCTGGTGACAAGGGGCAGAAAAAACACTGATGTATAGAATGTCTTCTTCACCGCTTTATTTTTCTGTCAAGAATTTCCCTCAGGAATACCAGGCCCCTCAGACCCATGAGACAGTCTGGAGGAATGTAGACTTACCCTCAATAGAGAAGGATCAACTTAGGAAACATTTAAATTAACATGCACAAGTCTGTGGGACCTGACAGGATGCACCTTTGAGTACTCATTATACATCACCTTTAAGAGGTCACGGCGATGGGTTTCCTGGGTACTGAAAAAACCCAAACGTCACTCCTGTCTTCAAGAAGGGCAAGAACGAAGACTCAGAGAACTACAGCCCAGTCAGCCTCACTGTATTCCCTTGAAAGGTGATAGCTCAAATCCTCCTGGAAGCCATTTCCAACCACAGTAAATGCAAGTCCATCATTGGGATTAGTCAGCACAGATTTATGGAGAAATGCCTGACCAACCACCCTTCTACAATGACATGACAGGTTCAGTGAACAAGGGGAGAGCAGGGGATGTGGTTTATTTTGACTTTAGTAAGACTTTTGACACCATCTTCCATGACATCCGTAACAAACTCTTCTTTTTTCTCTAATGTAATTACTTCTCGCTCTCTCAAAGATACATATATTGATGTGCTGAGGTTTTATCCACAAAATTATGGGGAAATTATTTCCTGTCAAAGTTATTTTGACTGTTTTGTTCAGACTACCCCTTGCCCTCAAAACTGAATATTAATCTATGAATGTATTCACACTGAAAATTGAGAGACATGATAGACTATGTATCTATTTTGCCCATATCTTCAGTGTGGCTTTTTGCTTGTATTTATATTTGCTGTTAGGACATGGAACACGTCAGAAGATCAGAGAATTAGGGTGGCATAATTAAGTTGACAGCAGAAAGATAATCAAGAATTTTTCAACAGGCATTAGAGTACTATGAGCTTGCCAATAAAACCCAAAATCAGAGCAACATTGACATATCATACAGAATTATAGTGATATAATATACTGATATATAAACATAAATAACACAGCAGCAACATTTTAAGAAATACTTCAGAATTTTTTTTAATGAATATCTGCCTAATATGCTTTTATCTGTAAAAGTAAAAGCTGTATTAATTTTGGTAATTAACAAAGAGTCTTCTATGTTCAAACTCTACCGTTCTTTTTCTTGTATCATAAAAGCTGGCTTGTACTCTTTCACATCACAGATGCTGTGTTCATAGAATGATCCCACATGCCACCTTGTGCAGAAAACTTTGTTACACTTAACACACTAACTGAGCCATGAGCATCTCAGAAAACCTCAGAAGAAACACTTTTCATTTGGAAACTTCTGAAAGTGACATTATAATCAATGGAGTGAAAAATATGGAAGAAGCAAAGAAAATTGGTGCTTTTGAGATAGTAGAAAATAGCCTAGCTCTCCTGACCTTTATCTTAAAAATTATAAGGAGATCAGCAGTGTGGAAAAGCAGAGAGTGCAACCAGAGATGAGTTTAGGTGACAGATGAGAGAGAAATAATAACTGCAATCAGTAGTGGACTTGGAAACAGAGGAAGGATTCTACAGAATGGAATGATTATTGGTGTAAAAACACACCAGTACTTGTGTTTGACTTTGTGAATGGGTGTCCAAGATATTTCCACTTCTTTCCCCAAGACTAGATCAGTCATCTTGGGGAAAGAAGATGTGCTGTAAGGGAGGAGAATCAGGAATCCTTATGCTAGCAAGTATCAAATTTCAATTTAAAATTGAAGTTCAAAATTTAAACTGAACATTCAAATATCAAATTTCTTGGCTCCTAGAAAGGAGTGGTATACAGTCAAAAGAATATAGTGACTTTCCAGCTTCCATCCATGTCAATTTTCAATACTTTGTATAATTCATACAAATTATCATCAATTATTTATATAGTCGATAATCCTGTTTAAAAGGAACACATTTTTATTTTGTTAACCATTACACACAGTCTATCAGGCATTTGAAACACAACTTGAAGATACAGTCAACAACTAAAGTCACATCTCTTCACAGCCTAGTTCAGACTATACTTTCAAAGGCTTTTTTAATGTAAGACCCCTGCAAAGAAATCTGCAGATATAAGTAGCTGAAATAAAAAAGTCCAATAAGATTTAAAAACTAACAAGATTGTGCTTTTTGCATCTTATGCTCAGTACACTTTGGAACCTGTAATGTTTGGCAAGGAGGTCTTAGGTTTATAAAGAATTTGGAGTATCCGACTTTTATTGTACCAACAGAAAAGCTTAGAAAGAGGGGTCATATTCCCATAATCATTTTTGGGAGTAGAACTACAATTTTGTCTCTTCTGAGAGATAACTGGGGTGTTTAGTATGTAACAAGGGGTGGTAGACATTTCATACTCACACTGCTCACTATGGTATATATACAATATACTTATGATATAGGTATAGGATGTGGGCATGGGCTTAAACTCTTTCTCCACTTTAGACAATAGGTACACCCAGCCCTGCAATCTGCATGCTTTTTTGTACATACATAACAAGATGGTAAAAGAGATGAGAGAAATTTTGCTATGTAAAGTACAGTTCTGGCTACAAATTATATAGCAGATTCTCAGTTCTGAAAAATTAAACAAGAAGATTAAGTTAAACTAAAGTTATAAAAACAGAAGTTCAAGTTAAACAAAATATGCATAGTGTCAAGCTTCAAAGCATTGAGTTTTATTTTGCAAATAACATACATGAGTGCAAGCATTTTTTATGAAATGCAGTGTGGTTACTTAAGGCACAAAACTGAGTTTGACTATTCTCTAGAACTGAAAAACACATTCTGAATGAGAATCAGTCTGATGCTCACAAGACATAAAGCTGAATACCTTAGACCTCCTTGAGGTGGTTAAATTTTTAATCACCATGGAGAATTCACCTGTTATATATATTTTTATTAGCACATTATATTGCAATGAGTCACAGATAATGTAAAATGATGAATGCATTAGTGACTCCGGATAGTCACATTCTGAAACCCACTAGACCATTCTGATCAGCCTTGACAATCTGGCAATTCCTTGCTTTTTAGGCACCGGTAGCTTGTATTCCATTCAGGTCAAAGCTCAATTGGTAAAAAAAGATAAAAGTTTATTTCAATTATACTTTTAGTTTCAATTTGCCTTCACTTCTGCTGCAAGGTTCTTCTGTCATCACTGCCACTACTGAAGTGCAAAAGCACCCAAAATATCACCCAGTTTACGCTGAAGTTGTGGAAGTTCCAGGTTCACTGGAAACCTGAACACCAAAGCAGACAAAAAGTTCTGCTCCAAATAGGGGCCTAAACCCCACAGGTTTCTACATTCCAGTGTCCTGAGAAGGAATAGCATTTCAAAAGGAGAAAGCAAAATTGCTATCCTTATTATTCCATTCTACCCTAGAGTAGTTTTTATACTGTCAGTTCTATTTGGGTTCATAAAGGGAAATAATGAGAACTTAAGAACAGGTTACAGCAAAAAGCCAAAGGCATCAGAAGAGAGTAGTAGTGTTATATGCCATGGTATCCATGATCCACCAGGCCATCATTTTATTTAAGCACAAAAATATCTGTCCATAATGGTCTTATGAGTCATTGTGTAATTATTTAAACAGTTAGTTTCCTTTATAACTCATTTTGAAACTGCTTCTCTATTACTGCAAGTTCTTTTGTCAATATGGGTGCATCTGCTTTTCAAAAATTATCAAAAAGCAAGAAATCAACTTTAAAAGCAGATATGTACCTAATTTAAACTTTACGCTTAACTTTGAAAGAATTATTTTATTGTGCAGAGTGCATCAATGAAATAGGTGTTATTTCTTTCTACCCTAAAATTAGCACTTTCAAGTCTGAGAAATCCAAAAAGCTAACATTTACACAGTATTTAGTCCAAAGAATCCAGTACTCAAAATTCAAAAGAACATATTCCTATGGCATTTCCTCAGTCATATAGTACACAATGCCATGAAGCAAGTGGGGTATGGAAAATCCCGTTGAAGGTTTCCAAGATTCATCTTGACAAAGCCATGGCTGACCTGACCTTGTGTTGACAGTAGCCTTGCTGCAAGTCAGAAGGTGGGTGAGCCACTTCCAGAAATGTCTTCTAGCCATAAAATGTCTGATTCAATGAAATATGCCTGAGCACTGTCAGCTGCTACTGACATTGGTGCTATCCACGAATAGAGAAATGAAAATGAAGAGCAAAGGCAATTGGAAGCAGACCAAGGGTGGAAATAGGACACCCAGTGCTTCAGATATCTCTCCATATTTTTTAGTTGTCTCACTATGGCTCAGACTTCCTGTCTTATTAAATCAGAGAGGAAAATGCCTCCAATTATTAAGTGCTTATCTTAACTCAATTACCAAATCCAGGAGAAACAAAGCAATTTTCCCCTGGAGAACTGAGCCACCTGTAGACTGTTCATGCTGTTCATGCTTTGGTTAAAGAAAAGGAAAAAAATGTATTTTGATGATTCTGAATAGTAAGCTAATCTTAAATTTCTTATGTTCCAGCCTACCATTGCAGGATAATAACCACAACAAATATAATTTGAACTATACCGTACCTTGGACTGGATTTTCAATAGGGTCTTCTGAACAAAACTTTTGGTTTTAAAACAGGTGTGCCTAATTTGCGTGCAACTGACTTTTTTTTCAGGTAAATGGTGTGTTTGTAAATGTAGACATTTACCATGTAGTCACAGGTACAGCTATATACAGCCACTAGGTACTGACGACAAATTACCCCTGCAAATAGTTCTACAGTGACTTTTCATAAGTGCCTTTGAAAAAAATCTAAAGACACGATCAGGTCTGGAGAACTAAGCTTTTTTCCTCGTTTTATCCATTAACCTGTCTGTCCAGTGAACTTATCAAGATGTAGGTACTAGAAACACAGTTGATAACCTTTGCAAACATTTCTTCTTTCAATAAAAGAGATTTCCCAATATCCGAGTTTGTGTGTAAAGCCCATCTAATTTTCCTGCACACCTCACCATCATAACAGTGCCCATACTAACTCCTTACTTTGTACATAATTTTACCATATCTTAGATCTGAAAGTGATGATATAAGACCAAGTATAGTTCTGTATTGTCCACAATTTGAGTATTTTCTGCTTGAAAGGATCAAATGTCTCAGATATTTTCTTGATGTTACTTCTGAATTCAAAATTATCTTCTTAATAGTCCATCTTCTTATTTATGGTATTTTGCAAAATTTGACGTATCTTTAAGGGTGAGAAAAGATATGATTACTGTTCATAAATACACTATTAGAGGAGCAATCTCTGGGAGGGAAAAAAACTTATTTAAGCTAAAGGACTTTTTTGGCACAGGAATAAATGGTTCTCTGTTAATGAATAAATGTATGCTTGAGTCTAGAGGTTTAATTCTACTTGAGGAGTGAACTGTGGAACAGCTTTTTAAGTAATACAAGGGAGAAAACACATAATTGGTGTTAAAAACGGAGTTTATATTGGTGTATGAAAGAGATCAGGTAGTGTGGCTTACTGCAACATCAGGAAACTGGTGTCAGTGAGGCAAGTGGCCTCTTCCTAGTGTATGTTCCTATGCATTTTGACAATAAAATTATGCAAGAAAACATCAGCCACTGGAGTATTAACACTGCAAAACTTGGAAAAATCTTCATAATGGCTGGCTTGTTTATGTTATTTTTTAACCCAGCGAAAACTGCTTTATTACAGAGAATGTCATCTCATGGTAAAAATACTATCTTCTGGCATTTTCCACCCCAACTGACATTAAGTGACACCTCTACAAACAAGATGGGAATTATCTTTCCTTAGTGTAAATCTATTTAGATGAAATGCGTATTAAAACCACACACAGATGTCACCAAAGACAAGCACTTACAAGGAGGAAAAAATACTAATTTGATTTCAACATTTTGTGGCAAACATCTTCCCCCAAATACAAAAAGAATCGTCTCAAGTTACCAGGTGGTGTTGGGTTATGGGCATGCCACTGCAAACTGCCTCGGGAACAACCTGGAGTGAAACTTCAAATAAAATTTGCTTCTGAGCCTTGTGTTTCAATAACATAATGATTTCATTTGATTGATTTGACTAATTTAACTTTGGTCAAGTCCTTCTCTCAGTGAGTATAAGATACTATCTTTATCTAGGAATTTTAAGGTGAAAAATGTGACTGATGTTTTATATCTTACTCTGCCTTTCAAACTCTTTGACCTATCTGCTACTTCCTCTTCAGGAGTGCCCTACCTGGGAACTTGCAGAACCTAGGATCTTTTCCTTTCAGTTGCATACATCATGACTGGTTGCTTTAACTATTTAAGTTCTCTTTATTTTTTATATTGTGCCATTTGATATGAGAAACCCTTAAATATGCTCTAAACAAAGTTTACTCATTGCTCATTTGATACCACTTTTTGGAAGTATGTCTTTAAAAAAGAGGCTGCAGTACGACCAAGATAGAAATACTTACACAATACTGTTGTTTACAGCTGCAGTTTCCTCACACAGGATGTTGAAATTTGTTAGCGCTGTGATCACTGCTAAATACTGTAATCTTGCAAGTCATTCTGTTCATTCACAGCACCAGAGCTCCTGTCGAAGCCTTTCTATGCTATTAGGCTTTGTACTGTTGGGTGTAATAAACAAATCAAAGAGAAATTGTGCATTTGATCTCTGAGGTATGTTAAGTCAATAAGTCTCCAAGCAGAGGCATTAACTCAACACTTGTAAACAGTCAATCAGACAAGACTTCATCAGCAAAGGTCAGGGTAAGAACCACTACATGATTGCTATGATTCCCTTGCTTTCATTCTCTTTGCAACAAACAGAATGCCACCAATGGGAAGAAAAAATAGACAATTACAAGAGAGGTTGACTCAGAATGAGGAGTCTTGAGGGAGTGTCTGAGAGGCTCTTTGAAAGATAATACCTACTGGAAATTGTTGACTTGATTGTCCAATATTTCTTATTTTAAACCCAAGATATCTTTTGCTCGTGGACTTTGCAATCCTGATGCATTCTTAATACACTGCCTTTGTCTGTTATGCTAGAGAACACACCAGACTTTTTTAACTCTCTGATTGCTTCCACCTATTATCCTCCACTAGAGCAATTAATTAGCTGCTATGAACTTAATTTACAAATCCTTAAAGCTGATTTCAAACTGCACTTAAGGAAGTAATATTTTGTGTGCAGGAATTTGATATCACTAGATGCTCTCTTTATTTGATCTTTTCTTGATTTGTTTTTCAACTAAACTAGCTGAAAGTTAGTTGGCATATTGACATGTAAGGACACAAGGGTATCATGAGACTTTTTCCTGTGTGAGCCTAAGAGCTACTAACAGCTATACCACAGCCAGTTTTACAATAGATAGATTTTAATACCAAACACAGAATCTGTAATTCATTAATCTGGTGAGGAAAGCATATATTTCTTGATCATTTTGGAATATTGGAGAAGTAACTTTTTATTGGTATGCAGCACTTCTGAAAGAGCAAAAAAGAGACACAGAATAACATTTACAAATTTGCCATTTTGATACCCAGCTTCCTGGTCCCTAAATAACTAGGCCCCAAGCTCTTCCTTTCTATAAGAAAATGCAATTTACCTCACTAGGCCATACACTTTTCCAACATATTAATGGCTTCAGCAACCAGGGAGGTTGAGAGACATAGATGAAACCCAATATAAGCTCATGCAGTTACTAAAGTCCAAGAGTAAGATCACATGCCTGGAAGACAGGAATTCCTGTGCCTTTCTAAATTCTGACTTCCAAAGTAATTTTCTGAACCTCAGAAGGGAACATGGCCACTATTAGTCCAGATGGATTATGAAACTAATGTGCTACACCAGCACATCTAGAGAAACAACGCACCAGCCACACAGGCTATGAAGCAATAGCGCAGCAGGCAACTTGCATGCTTGTCTAAACTGTGTTGTGTAGGTGTGGGAAAAGTGACATTTTTGTCTCCTGCAGATAGTGTTCAGTCATCATTTCACTCACTTTGGTTAATTTAATGAGAAAAATGTGGCATCTTTTGTTGTTGTCAAAACCAGCTATTGTTATTTTTTAAAGTGCTCAGACACCAGGACTGTTTCCCTGATGACTTTGTAGTGTTCTAGTGTATCACCAAATGGGACTGGTTTTGCTCCCTTTCCCCTGCTCTGAAATCTGTCAAGAAGGAAAAGACTCAGAGCAATGGAAAAATCTGCTCGAAATTTGATTAATGGTATTTATATTTGTCTCACACATGGCCAAGAACCAGTTGCACACCGAGGACATTTAATGTCTGGCTGAGAAAGTGTTCATTTACATTTATTCCTTTTAGGTCATCCTTTGTATCAGCAGTGCACCTCTGTTGTGATTGAAATGCCAGGCTTTAATATAGCAGTATTAACATGCTGTGTGTGGGGAGGAGAGAATAGGGTGCTTCATCATATGGTCTCATTTTTATTTGTTTATGATTTCAATATTCATTATGGGCTGACAAGTTTATGAGTTCACTTCTGGGGATGAAAAATATGAAAAGAGCTTGTGGGAACATAGATCCTGAAAAGATTTCGCTTTCAAATTTTGCAGACACAACTTATATTCATCAATACCCCCATATAAATGATCAACCTTTAAAGCCCACAGGGATGGTTTCAAGCTTCATTCTATTGTAACAACATGTCAGCCAGAGAGTCATTTGTGAGCAGATAAAAGTGATGTAGTTAGTTGGATTTGAAGGTCTCAGGACTGAAAGGTATGAAATAAAAATCGTAAATGCTGCAGCTGGAGTTATCTGGACTAGAATTTGCTGTTGTTCAGAAGTACAAGGTGAAAATGGAGTATGTGATAACATGATAAATGGAACTGATCATATTTGTGACAGTCTTTTGATCTTCAAAAGCCAAGTGGGCTTGAATTTTGCTGATAAAGCTTGCTATAATTACTTCATGTCATTCAAACTCCATGCAGCACAAGCCGGGAGAAGGCTGCAGGTGATAATGTTATGGAAAACAAGGGCTTGTGAGCCTTCTGATCACCTCTGCATCCAAGATGACAGGAAAAAACAAGCTGCAGCTGATGGGATTTGCACTGACAAGTAGGTTTTTACAGTTTCTCATGATCCTGGTATTTCTTGGGCTTTCAAGCAGCTTTTGGAAATAAGGCTCATGTATCTTTTAGACACACCACCTTTCAGAGAGATTTAACTTCTCCGGTTCAGTGAGGAAAATATTAATTCTCCAGTATTAAGTAAATTCTACTGCTGTAAGTTTTTAAGGCTTGTGTTGATTTGCTACAGTGATTTGACCTGTATTTTCTAATCTTTATTTGTTGAAGTATGACTTTAAACCAGTGCTTAGAGTAAGCAGGAGCACATGAAAACAGTCCTTCTCCATGAAAAGCTAAAGCAGGGATTTCTGTACATGACATCTGTGATCAACAGAGCTGCACAGCAGCCCTCTAAATCTGCTCTGCTTTACTGCCTGTTTGTACAGGGCAGTCAGATACTGTTGGTCACAGAGGCGAGTGAGGGAAGAGGGGCTGACCTGAGTAACCTAAGCAGGGCTGCTTGGAGCATCAGGACCCCAGCACACGCAACATCCCCTGGAGCCTTTGGGGATCAAGAAAGGGCTGTCTAAAGTGGGATCAAATAAAGTGACACAAGGACTCCTGTGTCTCTTGGGCAAAAGGCACTGTGCTGGGAGGCCAGCTGTTCCCACTTTCCCAAGGGTTGTCTCCTGCCAGAGACGAAGCATCATCCTGCATGTACAAAACTCTCACCAAAAAGGAAGAAGGGAGATCTGGAGTGTTAATCCAGAACCTCATCCCATAAGATTAGGAGGGCCTGGGGTAGCTACAAATAAATGCAAGGTAATATATCATTTCAAGGGTAGACTAAACTATCTAAAGATTATTATTTCCAGCAGATGATGGGGAATCCAAGTCAGAATGAGTGAATGCACACAGCTGCTACATGCCAGCAGCAAAAGGTTTAAAGATACTCTGAAATCTAGCAGAAGTTAAGGAAAAAGGATAAAATCCAAATCCTGTATCTAAATTTCATTCCACATAATCTTGATCTATTTATTTCTAATGGGAATTCTGAGAGAGAAAGAGTAAGATCTTCTGTGAGTTAGAGACCTACCAGAAATACTGTCTCAAGGAGTTTTATCATCACTATACAGCAAAGAAAAATGAACTTAAATTCTTCCAGTGAATGATAACACATCTTTTCTACGACTAATACAGAGAGGGAAGAAAGAGGAAACACAGCAGCACTACTATTGTTTATTCCCAGCAGCAGCAGTAGCTAATTCTTTTGTATGCAAACAACAACAGTGATCCTTAAAGAGCTGATTAAACAAACCCTTTCTAGGGTACTGTTGGAAAACACGGATTCTGGAAATAGCCATTCATGTGGAAAAAAAAATAATATTTCTTCCTGTGTTCATCTTAAAACATACTTTAATAAATTTGACAGACCTTGCTGCCATGGTTGTCACTTCATTCGGCAAAGCTATAAAAGACAGAATAGCTCCAGCAGAAAAATTGTTGTGTGGAACAATTGTCTGCACCTATTAAAGGAGCCTGTTCTTCTAACTAATTAGAACTCCATGAAGTAAAAAATAGCATACATGCAAAAGTTATCTATGCACATTCATTAATCACAGGAAAGACTGCAGAGGACTTCCTTGGATAATGCACACGGTAGCATCAAAAGATGCACAGAAGTTCATCAAAGTCAGTCAGGTTTCTGATAACTGGAAGTGCAGTCATGTCAGTCACCACAGTCCTTGGCCTACAAGGAAACTCTGAGATTATGAATGTGTGCCTCTGTGCCTGTCACATGGAAAACAAGTGTCATTTCCTTCTGAAAACAGCACAGACTTCACAAGGATAGTGACTAGGAGGGTTTTTTTTTAAAGAGAAAGGTAAGTGCACGTTGGAAGATTATTGAAAGAAAATATGTTCTAAGTAAGATAAGGGTAAAAAAGTAAAAAAGGGGTTTTCCCCAAAAAATAAATTTTCCATGCTAACATAAATTGGAAATTAAATTTGGCGTATTATTAACGCAAAATGAATCTGTAAAAGCCCTTTAATATGAGGGTTTATCTCTGAACTAGAGCACTGAAAAAAAAGGGGAAACTGTTTGTTATTTTTAGTCAACAGAAAATATGAAGGCATACCATATTTATTAGTCTGAATGCTGCTACAATGTGTTGCATCAATGATCACTGGTATAAGAAAGATAAGATACATCATTACTGAATTTCTAAGGTGCAGGCAGTGACACGAGCCCTTCTACTAACTGGAATTAGCTCTCAATCACTTCCTCAGAACACACTAACCAAATAGTTACACCAGGCACTGTTAAAAATTATTTCAAAATAGTTCAGAACTAAGATTCAGTATGAAGGCTCTCTATATAATCTAAAATTAAATTATTAATGTCTCATTTTCAGGCATTGAAGTACCTACTGTAATGTTAGTTAGCACCATGTCTCTCTCACCGCAATCACAATCACTTCTGCACAAGCTGAAACACAGCCGTGTAACACCAAATCAGCCAGAGGAGTAGATCAGGTACTCAGGTTTGGATGGATGGCATTCTGGAAGCCTTATGTCAGAAAATGTTTTTATCTGAATGCTATGCAGTTTGTAGAAAGTCCTTGGCTTGTTTGAACTTGGCCAGTCAGACTGGCTAAAAACATCTAATCTTCAAATGTTTGGCATATTGAATGTGTATTTATATCTGCATAAATACATACAGTACACAAATAATATATTAAATGCTCACATATATCTTGATTTTTTAATTTGAATCTGAGTTTTCCTGTGACACAGCGATATGTGGAAAATATATACATGTTTGTTACGGGTTTTTTAACAGATGACATATTTATCAGCTTTCTTTTCTTTTACATCTAAACAAGCTTTTGCTGCAATCCATCTGTAGCCATTTCAGATCACAGGTCCTATAAGAATACATTTTAATGTGGTGCTCCAGAACTTGTCATATCACCAGAAGCCACCAGAGGACACTGTTATAGAAAATGCCTGAGAATAAACTTTTTTATCAATAGTTCCTTTTAACAGATTTCATGTATCAGTAGAAAAGTCTGTGTCTACTTGACTATCTTACTTGGAATTATTTTCAAAGACTTTTCCTAATAATTATCTATTCACAAACAAAACATTTTAAATGTCAAACATTAGGGGGGGGGGGGGGGGAAGGTCACTGCATTTTTCTGCTGCTAGTGCCTTAGGACAGGGCAGTGAAGGGCTTGTCCAAGGTTCAGCAAGTTGCACTAAGCTATGGCAGCTGTTTCACAGATTTTTCACTCAATTTCTGGATCAGAACAAGTCCATTCAAATATAAAAATGAAGATATAAACCTTCTCCTTTCACTGAGAAAAAGTAGCTCTTGAGACAATAATGACAGAGAACATGCTGAGGCAAGGCAGGAGGACCCCTTAGGAAGAAAGAATTGCAGGATAAAGCATAGCTGAGTGAATGAACCATGCACGAGAGGACGGAAAGCTGGAATAACAACTCAAAATGTTGTCTGAAAGCCCCAAGCCTCTCTCTGATGCCAAAAGTCTGAATCTTCTGAGATTCCCCAGTAGAGAATCCCAGCCAATATAACCATTGCCTGTTTGGACTTGACTGCAAATTCCCATCTGCTTTATTAAGCTGCTCTCATTTGATCGTTAGCCACGTACATCTCTGCAGTTTGCTGAAAAATGGAAGACTTTCTGTCTTACCAATGCCAATGAATGCTGCCTGCCAGGGCTGGCAACAGGGAATTGAATGGACATTAATACATTCAGAAACCCAGTAGATGAGGCAAAACTGTTTGCAGTTTGATGTTAATCCTAGCAATACCTGAGTAAGAACAAAACAATGCTTACAGTAACATTACATCAGTATTTCAGTGACTGGATAGTGGAATAGAGTGAGTTAAAATACCAGAGACCTATAACTTGTCCGAGACACTGCATAATCCACAGCTCACAATTGATCAGGCAGCCAGAACTGGAAAATAACAATGTGCTTTGTAATAACTCAGTAGACTGAAATGCACAAAATCAGCAAGAATTTTAAATTGGTTGATTTTTTGCTGTACTGGTCATTTATTTACATTTTTTGCTTTTTATATATGTCCTATTACATATTATGTGAATGCAATCTGTTTATACTTGGGTTACTTGAAAAATAGGTAAGTGAAATAGTTGTATGCTAACGGTCTTGTTTTGAGATGATCTCAGTAATGAGCTTACAGTGAACTCCTGTAAGAATAGCATGTTTTCAAATGAGAAAAAGAAAAAAAAAAAAAAAAAGGAAAGCAGGTTTTATCCCTTCTCTAAGAATGTAGAATACTTAACTTTCTAAACAGAGAAAGTGAAAGGTGACAAAACCCCCTAAATTATAAAAATGGGCAAAAAAAAAAGTTACATAATGATAAACCCCTTTTTCCACTGTGTATTGTAGTCTTGCTTTCAGTTTAATCAAGAACTTTCTGAACTGCATGAAACCCTGCACAACCCTCTTCAGCCTTTAGGTTTTCACCCTGCCACCTGTCAGGTGTGGGTTTTGTCTGCTCCCTGTTCCTCCCAGTAGTCTCTCCCTGTGAACTATACTCTCCAGTTCTTTGCCTCTGCCCCCAGTTCTGTGGGCTCCATGACCCCTCCAGGAACAGTCTCAGCTGCTCCCAAGAGAAAGGACAGTCTGCCCTGGAAGGTCTGATTCACTTATTTGCTTTTTGAAGGAACATAGCACACAAACTGAAAACAACCAAACGAATGGATGTTCTCCATTGCACCCTGCAATCCCTTCAATACCATTTGCGTTATGGTCCAACATAAACAATCCCTGTAGTTCACCATTCTTCGTGTACACAAAGTGCTCTTTAAAAAAAATAAAAAATTGCTATGTCTTCTGGCTTATAGCAAAAAACACATAGGAAAAATTATTAGACCGCAGAATGTAATAACCATGTATTGAGATTGATTATTTGTCTGAAATGAACATTTTTCCCCTACTCTCCACTGTTAATAAGCTATACAATAAACTGACTTAGTTGTGTTGCCTTATTTTCATCATATGCATCTCATAATTTTTTTGTATTTCTGACTTGGAGTGTTATCATTTGAAAAGACAGAGCACTGCTGAAAGCAAAGAAAATACATGTAGCAAAGTATAAAACAAACATCAAACTCATTTTGTATATTTAAGTAATCCATTCTTAAGTCTAATAATCTGTAAACACACTGTTAGTCCTTCTGGACAGTATTGCTATATGTGGTCTTTGAGAGACCTGAAAGAAAGAAAATTTAGTAGGACCTAGAAAAAGAGCAGCCTGAAGGGAATCAGTCATTTTGCCAGCAGCATATTACTGCCTTGAAATTTGTTTTAATTAAAAACTAGAACAACTGCTGAAACTTTGCAGTATATTATCTTTAAGAACTGGATTTTTTAGAGCTGGAGACTAAATTGGCCAGGGACTGGGCAGAAAGAGTCTACTCAGGCAGCTATGAAGCTCTCAGACGCCATGCCCCTCCCCACAATTTAGTAATAGCATGAACAAGTACACTGAAGTGCACCAGTTCCAGTGAAAGCCTCTCCAATTCCAGCGCATCCAAGTTATTCCAAGGAATTGCGAGGAGACACTCAGTCTCATTGGCACAGCACACATCTCCCATCACCTTCCGGTTCGATGGCAACCTTTCTAGGACTGGGAACAAATCACCAAGGGCTGCACCTTGAATGGAATTTCCACTCTCCATGTTGCCTCAGTTTTCAGTGCTGCCTACAACCTCTCCCATTGCAGGCCTCAGTCAAGCATCATGTACAGCAGGATACACGAGTAATGGGAAGACACGCAAGATGTGTTGAGGGAATGGAAGCGATTGAGGCAGGCGGCAGTTCCTAGTACAGGATCCATCACAGGCAATAACCTGGGGGGACCTGGAACAGAAAGGAGCAGAAAGGATTGTCAGAGCTGAAGGCAGACAAGAAGGATGGACGGAGCTGGAAAAAGAGGACTTTTTTGAAAGCAGCTTACCAGAGAGAAGCAGGAAGACTGTAATAACACAGGAAACAATAAGAAAATGAATGAAGAAACATGGAGATAAATAGAAAATAAAGTTAGAATGAACTCTTCTGAAGAAGAGTGCACAAAAAGTGGAAGATAGGAAAATGGATATTTCAGATAGGCATAGAAAGTTCACGTCAAAGCGTGCAACCCATTAATATTTGTTTTGGTTTAAACTATTTATGCAGCTACATTGCAAACATCTCTCAGTCCCAAAGGCCACATGGCCTGTGAAAGAAGAGACTGAGCAACATGAATCCTCATGTTGGTTCAGTAGGTGTTCTTTTTGATGCTGGGGTTGTTTCAGCTCCTGCCAATGCAAGTATCTGCTTCCAAAGTTCAGGTTGCCACCTTAAACCCTTGTGCTTTCTCTCTCCTTCCTCAGTCTCCTGCCTGTCTCCTGCTACACAGGACAGAAATTCAGTCAGGATTTCTCATCTGAAGGTCCTGAGTTAGACAGAATTGGAGGAACTCTAATGTTAATCCATGCATGATTTGACAAAGTGCTACACGCCCTACACATCAACAACTCTTTTGCTTTCCTTCTGTCTCCTTTAGTGGCAAAAAAAACCCCTCAAAAATGCAAAAAACTTTGAAAAGTAGAACCTTGTGTGAGTCAAATGTTTTTTCTAGACCAAGAACCCTCTCAACAAGGCAAGAAAAAAAGAGTTTGTGACAGCTATCCTGATGATCTTCAACTATTACTGCGTGAAATCTTGAATATTACACCGTTTAGAATTGCAGGTTTTAAATCAGATTTATAAGTGCTTCAGTCTTCATTCTACCTTGACTTTTTGTGCAGAATTTCCTTCAGGAACCACCAGGGCTAAAGTCCTGCCTTGTCAACAACTGCAGTTCCAATAAGAGGTGCCAAATTTTGAAAATTCCTTGACACTTTCCGATAGTTCAAGCCAGGTGAGTGATTGCGAGCTCTCCACATGGGCTGCCAGGGTGGAATATTAAACTAACCTGAGCATTTGTTTCTGTTCCACTCTTGTCAGAATTGATCTGTGTATGAAAATCCCTAATTCTCAGCCTGTATATTTAACACATTTCTCCAGTGAAGTGTTTTGAATGATTTGCCAATGAGCCATAGGGACTTCTTTAGATTCAGGGAGAACAACATGAATTGTCATTTTCTGGAGAAACTGGGCAAAGCCCCAGTGATCATTACCAGTATTTGTGAATATGTAAGCCAATGACACAGGGATCTTAATTCATGTCAGATGCTAACTGTGCACCTTCAGGAGTTGGGATATTCTACCAAAGTGTGGGATAGTGTAATTGCCAAGCCTTTTTATTACTTTTCTAGAAGTTAGCTCTTGACAGCTGCTGGATACAGTGGATGTGACCAGACAAACTGAGTATTTTAAAGTAACTTGAAGGTGAAATTATTTGTTTTCTTATTTCCCGTTTGAATGCGGAGACCTTTCCCGAGGAAGTCAGAAATTATGTTTTGGGTGTAAAACTGTGCATCCTTAGCAACACAAATACAAATTTATTCATGTTCATCAAGTAAAAAAGATGTGGAATGTGATTCAGTTTCATTCTGAAGCTTCAGATGAAATTAATATAAGTAGTTAGCAGATCTCTTCCTTTCTGGAGGAATTCTACTGATAATTCTTGCAGTTTCTGACATTGGGCATACCTTTAATGAAATGCATGTAAACCTCGTAAGCACTCTCTCCAAACTGGTGCACGAGGGACTTGTTTCCGCCTTCCACTCACTCTACACACTTACAGCATCGTCGTGGTCCAGGGGACAGCACATCGTCCCTGACAAAGGGTTAAGACAGGGTTGCCGGTTCAGACACAAATCTATTTCACCAGTATTTATGGGTGATTGAGTCTGATGAAAAAATGTTTTCTTCACTGTCTTTCTATGATTCTTAGAGCCATCCTGCACTGAATCTGATCAGGATTGTCATTTAGTCCTATCTTTGAGCAAGTACAACTAAAGAGAGGCTAAAATGAGGAGGAAAATGTACAAGAATTAAGAGTTTGTGATGTTTTCTGCAACAGGACACTCAATCTCATAAATATCCACAAGAGAGCAAGAGAGAGAAAAGCCATTTACAGCATTATAGAACAGTGGGTAAATACTGAGAGATTACTTTGGGTATCACAGTGCTGAGGACCTTGTCTTTGTAATGTGTTTGGCTAAGACCGACTGCTAGCTCTGAAAGAAATCAGTGTGATGGGATTTCAACAGATGGGGTCTCTCACTCTCAGAGACAGGCGCAGACAGAAACCACAGGCTTCTTCTGATCAGCCAATTGCGGGAGATACTAGCAAGATAAAAGACATCTTTCCAGGAAATTAAGAATGTATAAAGCATGGTTTTCCACAAACAAGTCAGTAGCAGTCTAAGACAGAGAGATCTGCTGTCTCTTTTCCACACTCTCACCCCTTGTTCTGGTGTTTCTGATGCCTTTTCTTTCTGTCATCTATATTTTTGCTTCATATGCTCTTTTCCTTGTGATCCATTTGTGCCCTCCTAACACTTCCAAAGCAACTCAGTTAACACTTTAGTACTTAGATGATTCATAATCAAATGTAGATGTGTGAGGCCTTTCTCACTGTCCAGAGGCTCAACTATCTGGGATCAATTCACTCGAAAAGAAACACATAAACTTGGGTGAAAGCCAGAATGATGAGCAGACCCAGATAGCGTACTGCAAGGGGAATTGACTTCAAAACGCTGACATTCCACAGCTTAGCTGCAGTTCCCAAGTAATGATGCTATGGTGACCTGTTGCGGGTTCCAGTGGGGATCCCTTCTTTCCTTCCTGCTCCTTTTGTACCCTTAACCAGGAGCAGTGCTTGCACAAATGAAGGTGCAAGTACAATTGCATCCACTGCTGGCTCCCCGCTGTCACCACATGATGGCAATTTTTCCACAGTCTTAACACTGAGTAGTCAACCAAGTCCACAGGCACCCAGAGAGGCAGAGATAACAACTCTCAGAGATCATGAGGCTTTCTGTCTCCAGAAGAGCAATGGCTTAGTGTACTTTTTGCATGCTTATCATGCAGAAGGGACAGATGACAAACTGTGTACTGCCAGCAAGGTACTCAGATACCAACTCAGGGTTTTCTAGGACATAATGAAGAGATCTTTGATGGCACTTTAATTTTGCTTCATTCTTTATGTGAACATACAATTGTAAAGGGGCCAGTCTGCATCAATTCATCACAAACGGACAAACCAGGTTGTTTCATTAGGACAAGGTTGTTCATACAGTTTATAAATCATTTATGTTAGGACCTTTTAATTCAAACATTTTCAGCAGAGTGTGACCTTAAGACAGTGAGTATTGCCAGAAGCAGGTCACTTAGCTTAGGATTCACTTTATCTGTTTACCTGGGGTGGGACAGGGGAGGCCAAAGAGTCACTTCTAAGTCTAAGCTGTGCCTGTAGGATCCTGTGTCTTAAAACTGTGCTGCTCCTTTTTAGCCATAATCTGAGGTCAAAGTTAAAGCTTAAAATTTGGCTTTAGGGCATAACAAACTTGGGTTTTAATGGCTTTGTGTGGAAAGCACATCTAAAAGTCTGCTATACCTGTCATTTTTGTACCTCTTCCCCACCTTTCCCTGAAATGCTTTTCCAATACAGATATACAAAGAAATGCAATATGTTTATATGATTTAAAATTATTCTTAAACCATATATATCACAAAAATGAAATATTTACTTTCATGGTTATTTTATTATGTGCTCAATCTTGATGTAATAACAGCTCATTCTAAAATCAAACTCTGTGTCATAGTTTCATTTTTTAGAGATTGTGTGAAGGAAGTTTTTAAGGCATTTCCACTCCCTTCACTTTCCAAAACATTGAAAACTTTCACCATTTTTCAAATTGAAAAAGAGGTAATATCACATTTCTCAGCCAAATCAGTTCTCAAAAGAACACAGGTTAAAAAAAACCAAACCACTGTGATTTCCTACTTACTCTCTTGCTTTGGCTTGATATGTTATTGTTCTACATAATAAAATCTATTTTATAAGTGAAATTAGAAAGTAAATAAATCAAAGTAAATAATAAACAAAAACTCATGGTAAATAAAAGCAAACAAAACAAACAATAATATTATCTAAATAAGATATTTTGTTATTATTATGACACATGCTCCAATTCCTTAATTATCTTTGTGGCCCTTTGCTGGACATGCTACAGTATGTCCATGCCCTTGCACTGAGGAGCCCGAAACCAGGCACAGCGGACCAGATGTGTCTCACCAGTGCTGAGCGGAGGGGAAGGATCACCTCCCTTGACCTGCTGGGAAAAACCTTTCTTAACACACCCCAGGATGCTGGTGGCCATCTTTGCAGCAAGGGCACACTGCTGGCTCATGTTCAACTTGTTGTCCATCAGGACCTCTAGGTCCTTTTCTGCAGAGCTGCTTGCCAGCCACTCAGCCCTGAGCATATGCTGGTGCATGTTGTTGCTCCTCCCAATGTTCAGGACTTTGTATTTCCTGTTGTTTAACTTCATGAGGTTATTCCTCCCATGTGCAGGCTTGGCACTCCCCTTTGCTAAACTTCAGGAGATTCCTGATGGCTCCATTCCCCAGCCTGTCAGTACCTCTCCAAAAGGTAGCACATTCATCTTGTTTATTAACCACAGTCCCTGGCCTAGTCCTGCATTATCTATCTGCCAACTTGCTGAGAGTGCTCTTCCTCATCATCCAGGTCACTAATAATGTTAAGCAGACTTGGACCCAGTGTTGGCCCCTGGGGCATGCCACTAGCGGCTGGCCTCCAGCTGGGCTTAGTGCTGCTGATTACAACTGTTTGAGCCCAGCAGTTCAGCTAGTTTTCAGTCACCGTCTACCCATCTACTCTATACTTCATCAGCTTGTCTAAGAGGGAAGTTATAGGAGGCAATGTCGAAAGCCTTTCCAAAGCCAAGATAAGAAACAACATCCGCTGCTCCTCCCTCATCTGCCAAGCCAGACATCCCATTGCAGAAGGCTGTCAAGTTGTTCAGACATTATTTCCCCTTCATAAATCTATGCTGACTACTCCCAAACACCTTCAGAGTGCCATTACAGTCCTTTTGATCCAGGTAAGAACCTATATATAACCTGCCTGTAACTGCAGGCACAGATTCTCTGCTTCTTTCTGGTGTGATGTTTCCTGGTAAAATTTTCAGATAATATGATATGACAATCTGCAAAGAGATCTGTTGTGAAAGTGAGGTCTGGGGGTAAACCGGAATTTTACAAGAAAGTGTCCAATGACTTAAAAGAAACCTGCTTTCAGTTAACCCAGAAAATTTACTTCTACATATACTAACTAAGAAAGAGCTCATCCAAGAAAATCACATTGTCCTAATACCAGAAACAAGTTTGCAAGTGCTGACATGTTGATAACAGGCTGTCACACAATTTGTTCTGTCATGCTTCTTCCTAGTGTTATTAAAAAAAAAAAAAAAAAAAAAAAAAAAAAGTTTTATCCCTTCCATTACAAAATTTTGACTTATATTGATTTAATATACTTACTATTTCCCACTTTGCAGTGGAGGAAAAGAAGCCATTTCTGAACTGCTGTTGGTATTATATGTTAAACTTTTTCTGATTTAGCAAGAGGTGACAACAGTTGATTATTCTCTGACATTTACTACTCTTCTAAGTAGAGAAAATGTATTATTATGCAGTAAAAACACCAGCCCACACTAAGAACAGGATACTACAAAAAGCAAAGCAATACTGACAGGAAAGAGATGGAATTCAGGAGATACAATATACATGAAGAAAAGATTGTTGCCCAAGAATAAGCAATACTTTCAAGACCAGCTCTACATAAATCAAGTCACTGTGGAGATATTTAAATATTAAAACTATAGAAGTTAACTCATATATAATAAGATCTTCAGTCATTAACCTCTCTTCTGATTATTGGTAAGACAGGCAAGAAATCATATATAGTAAGTATTATAGACACATTCAAATATTACAGACTCTTATAAATTAACTCATTGTTTTTTACTAACCAAATAACATACCTAAAAGCGCAATTCTTTGATCGAAAATGTCTCCTGTTTCAAAGACTTAGAATTATGCTTTACCTAAAATCATGCCGATACCCTGCCTAGTTTAGTTTACTCAAGGTTCATTCTGCATCCCACCTTTCACAACTTTTACAGTGTTTGTACCATGCCTGAGAAGGGGCAGAACACCACAAACTACAGGAAAGCATCTCCTCTCACTCTTTCTATTGATTTTACAGATGCTGTAGAGTAGATCAGCCCACGGAAGCTCTGATGAAGGCCTGCTCTAGATAGCAATTGCTGCATGCCTGCAAACCTTGAAACAAATCCATCCAGCAGAGAGGATGAAATGCCAACAGGCTCAAAAAAATCTAATGGAAGTGAAACTCTGTTACATGTCATTTTGGTTCCAAAGGCAATCTAGAAACCGTGCCTTAGGGCAGTCTGCAGGTGACATGCTGAAGAGTTAATAGGCAGGCGGTCAAACTGGCCAGAAACAAAGCAGAAAGATATATAATATTATTTGAAAGCTTCATCAGTGTTGATCCATTTCCACCAGGTGTTTCACCTTTGGTACATCAGCAACCTGTGGCAGAAATGTACCTGTGAGGAAAATTTTCACTGATCCTAAAGCAGGGGGCTGTGACTGCACTGTTTCCCTGATGCTTGCTGTTTTCTAAAGGGTTTAGAACAGATCCTGAACAATTCAGTAGAAGACCACCAGCAGAGCTGTGAAATTTTCTAAAACTAAATCAGAATTCATTAAAAAGAGACCATCTTCCACTCTCTTCCATTAATTCTCTGTATACCTGTAATGGTTTCAGAATTTGAAATGGCAAAGTAAACTTTCAAAAGTTGTCCTGATGTATGTATGCCTACATACTCTTCTCTACCCTTAGCAGTTTCTGAGACTCAGCTGGACAGTGCCAGAGCTGACCTGAGGTAGTGCTGGTGGTAGGAGAGCTCTGAGCAGGAGGTTGGACTAGAGACCTCCAGAAAAGGAGGTCTTCCAACCAAGAATTCACAATGTTGCCTTACTTTCACTGTGGAAAAAAAAACTATGTTGGAAAGGGAATCACTGGTTTAAACACCTTTGAATGGTTCTAGAAGAACATATTATGAGATAATATCTTCTGAACACTAAAGCAAAAGCCTCACTAAAATTAAGGAACTATTTTACTGAGCTGTAGCTACAAATGTGAAAGAATTGCATGAAAATATAATATATAATCAAACTAATTTACATTATTTTTTAATAAAATCAAACTGTTTTCACAATTCAGTTTGAGTACAATTCAAAATTATGATGTGTAGTTCCTTTTGAAGCCAAAGGAACATATAGTTTCCTGGTTAATATATACTTTTAACAGAAATGTAATGAAAAATTTGCACTTACCCATTTAAATCTGACAATATCTATTCAAAGATAGATTTGCCACAGGTACAAAGAGATCAGTCAGTGGTTCGATTTTATTATTTATCTGCTTTAAAAGCTTCCAGGGCACGTAACTGGACTGAGAGAAAAAATGGGCTGTACAGGCCAGATAAAGTAACACGCTACAAGGAGAGAGATCATTATCTCAACCATTTTAAATTGAATTCTGATAACACTTGGCATGCAAGCCGACAAAAACAAAGACCTGACTGCCAATATTTGTTAATCATTTGAATTCACTAAATCCCTTGTGTGTTGGGAGAAATACAGGACAAAATTAAAGTGCACATTTAAATAGATAAACTTTTAAAGACCAAAGGGTGAATTTAAAAAAAAATCCTAGTGTGGTGCGGTACCACACTGCAAAAAAGACTTTGAACAGTATTTCTGTATTTCCATGTAACTCATAAAGGAAATGGACTCACAGTGTAAAAGAATAAGAAAGACTTGATAAGAAAAACAAGTCCTGTAGTTGTCCCAAACAGCAGTGCCATGCATGGTGCTTCCTGCTTCATTGCTTTGGGAGTCAGACTCCTGAAATTTCTGACAGAGTCGTCTTAGTCAGCCTTGGCCAGTACCCCACAGCAGTGACAATAGCTGATAGGAAATCTGCCCTGTTGCACATATTCTCTTTGCAACCAAATTATCTCTTATATACTGTCTTTATTATTAAGGGTTGCTATTTGCTAACGGATTTTTTTCCTTTCCCAGCTGTGGAAAGGACAGTTTGTTTGTTTTCTTGCTTACTTGGGCACATGAACACATACAGATAACTGTGCTTTGCATTTAGCCTTGTGTGATTAGACACAACCATTTCACAGGATCATTGAAGGTTGACAGGAAACTCTATCATCTAAGCCCTTCCTCTGCTCCAGACAAGGCTAACTTCCAAGGCTATACCAGGTTGCTCAAGATCTAATTCAGGCACATTTCAAAAAACCCCAAGAATAGAGATGCCACCACTGCTCTACACCCCTGATCCAATGCAGCATTTGGGATGCTCCACTCATGGTGGTAGTTTCCCTTTCCCACATAATATTGGGCTGCAATAGATCTTTGTCCACTAGCTTGCAAACTTCTCTCACACCATCATTTCCCAGTTCTGATGGAATATAATGTCCCAGAACTGCAGAAGATACAGCAACCTCTGAGACAGAGAAATGAAAACTTGGGAATCATGACCTCTCTCATGGAGAGGAAGTGCAGATGTTAGCCTGTGCTCAAAGAGTATGTCCAACTGGAAACCAAGAATTCAAATCTGATAAAACCGGTGGTTCCAGCAGGAACACATCTATATGATCCAGCAGAGTGTAGCTGCAGCCACCCAAGCAGTATATCCCACACATGTCACTGCAAATATGAGCTGATTATCTCTGCTGCACGGCAAGATTCATTTGTGCAGTACCATGCCAAAGCTCAGATAACACTATCTCTTTGGCTCCACAGTCAGTCTGGTAGCCCATCACTGCACAAATGAACATACCTACCTGTAGTGTGGAAAGAGAACACAGATGTTGATAAAGCTCAGGTATGACACAGGAAACAGTTCAAATGAAGGCCCAGGTGTACAGGAAGCAATCAAAGTAAGCAAACAGACAGGACCACCGACAGGATTGAGGAGAAAATCATCTGGGCCCCAAGTCCCTGACCATCACCCCTAGAGCCATGTAGTCACGCTTGGTATCCTCCTGGTCTCCGCTGGCAGCATTACTGGTGACCTCATGGAACAGCAGGAGGGATTAATAGTCTGAGGACTGGATAACTCAGGAGTCTCTCCACACTCTGCTCAATTGGAGACCCTGACAAGCAGCAGATTGATCCAGGGGACACGTCAGGTTGGCAGATGGGGTCCTCCATCCATCTCAGCAAAGAGATGGATGCTGCAGCATGCCTGAGGTTAGATACTTTGTTAGACAGAGGTCTCAGCCCCTTATTGACTACCAGGGCTCTGAGTCTATTTGCAGTTGTAAACCTTTGGGTGGCGCAGGAACCTTTCTTTCAGTGCCAGAAGTTGCAGCTTTCCAGCCTTAGCCACCCTGGGAATCTGCACTTCCAAACCTGATAGGCAAAATCTCTGCCTGCCCCTCCTTCAGTACAGTGAGGGAGTCAGGCTCTTGAACCTGCAGACTCTCAGAGAAGGTCCTGTTAACCTCTTTCTCATAATAGCCAATGCCATGCACTTTTGTGACTGCCTACCCCAGCTCCCATACTTGGCATCACAGATCCCCAACAAGTGCATATCTCCTGCATGCTAGAAGACCATCTTCCACTGCCCAGGCCCAGAGAGGGACCACAGGCATGCCCTGAAGCCCGAGACCTGCAGAGAGGTGTCCTCTGGAGGACAGAAGGAAAGGAAAAATACTCTTCTATATATTTAAATTTCAGTGGTTATTCCAGCATTTTATAACGAACACTTCCATTTAAAGAATGAATGTATTAACAGCATTTTTTGCCACCACAGAGAAGCTTTCGCAGTCAGGAGGAGCAGCGCAGGGATGGAGTAAGACACTTCCCTGGGATGGCAAATCCTGATCTCACATGGATGAAGTGAGAATCTTGTGTCTGTTCCTGTCCCAGGCCTGAAGGCATCAGTCAATACCCTCCACTTCATAACAATGTTCAGAGGCCCTGTTCAACTTAAATTTCTCTTTATTCTATTGTAAACATTTTCAGTCACTTTGCAAGCTAAATGGCTGTTTCATGCAGACTTTTCATAAAATAACTGAAAAGAATAACTGGGCATTATGTGGCAGCATGGTATGGGACTGTATCAGTTATTAACCAGGAACATGTTATGCTAACTTAAATAGTTTACGGACTGTGGTGTTAAACTTTCGAAAATAAACAAAGAGACTGCTGCTGGTGACATTTTTAATACCTGTGAAGCAAATCGGTAGTGAAAAGGAAACAAATTTCTGTGAAGTTTAGGAAGTTTCATCTCACTGGGCATATTCAGGGTTTCTGGCCACAGAACACAAGTGGTGAAGGGTGTTGCTCTGCTCAGGGACATTCTGCTGGCATTGACTGAAGGCACCTGCCACAGGCAGGAGGACCCAGGGTTAGCAAACCACTTGTTAAAGCCTAGAGCTCACTGGAAGAGCAAAGCACATGTACAATTCTCCAACTCCAGACGAAACTGGACAGACAAAATGAAATCTGTAACAGAGCAATCTCCTATGAAGTAGCAGCAACAGCATGGTTATCTGTGACTGCAGCATGCACAGATACTGAACATCTGTCAGATTTGTCGATTTGGTACAGCTGATAACACAGAATATACAACCTAACCGACATTGTTGTACAGGCTGCTGACGATCACTGACAGCAAGCTGACACTTGAGATCAGCACAGAAGAGCAGGTTAATAGCAAAATTTTGATCCAGAAAAATGGCTGGTAAATTCTTGGCAAACAGATGAGAAGGAATTCCCAAGATCCTTTACAATGAATTAGTGTCTGCCATCCAAATCACAAACATAAATGTAATATTCTCATTGCAGTAATCACCTAAAAACTGGCTTTGAAGGTGTCTTAGCTTCTCATGTACCATCACAGGCCACAAGTGTAAAAACTTTTGTTCTCAGATATTTTATTATTTACTTTATTCAGTTCTGGTGTTTCTCTGCGGTATGTAAAAATTGTGAAAATCAAAAAGACATCATAAGATGAAAGCACACAGCCCCTATCAATCCCTTGCTATGAGTCCGATCGTGCAAAATTGGAAGATGTGGTTTTGCATGAGTTATCTTATGCATGGTTAGTATGGAAACGGAAGAAGCAGCAGGATGTATGCACTCAGGGAACCAGATTTGTTACAGCTGTTTGTGTCCATAGATCTCCTGAGAAGTTGTTTTGGGAAATGGGCCTGAGACAGGTAACATGTAACACACAGTTGCTGACATCTCTTACCAAAGAGAAAAGAACAAGAGTTCTCCTCTACATCAAGAAGCCAAGTTAAATTATTATGAAGTTGATAGTCTTCAAACAGTAATTCTGAGTAGAAGAAAATTCCTAGAAGAAATGACAGCTTAAGACTTTCAAGCCTTGACCTTAGAGCAGAAATCAGGATCAGGAGAGGCTTTTCCTTTAACACTTGCATTTGTTCATTGCTCCTCTGAGTAAAAGAAAACTGCAGGAGATGCTACTTTCCATGACATACTTGGCTTGTCACTAGAACAGTGTGACTGAATGTCCAAAAGGCCCTTTTTCACCTTGCAACTGCTAAAGTGACAGTAGCCATTTCAAAGACACCTGAAGTTTCCTAGGCTTTTCATGGAGTAATTGAATGAACATTTAAAGGCATCAGCAGAGGTCTTCTAAAGCTTGAAGTTTCAGGTAAGTCAGCAAAAATAACTACTCTCAGAATAGCACTGCAACATAATAGGTGAACGGGTTAACTTGCAGCTTTTATATTTTAATGGACAGGAAATGTTATTGCTTCATTTATCAGGTTTTGCACACAACATTTTAAACACACCAAATTGAGTTTTATGCAGCTAATATTACAACTGTATGCAAATAAATACTTCACATTATTTCACTGACAGATCAAAACGCTTATTTAACCAGTGCTGGCTCAAACAGAATCTGAAAAACATAATGAGAAAATAAGAAAGGGAAAAATGTTATTTACTGATACATTTGCCATAAAAAATAAGAACAATAAAGAAACCCCAAATAAATAAATAAGAAGTTGATGCATGTGTTCAGGTTATAAATGCCAACACTCAGATTTTGAATTTTAGCTAATTTTGGTGTATTTTTAAAGTGTACAATTGTTTCTTTTCCCATTCACAGACACACAAATATTTAGACCTTCCTACCCTCACAAAACTCAAAACTATTTTTTTCCAAATATCAAGCATCTTTGTTTCCTATCCTAAATGTGAATGGAAGTGGCTTTATAAGATTTACCCCAACAACTATGCTTAATACCTCCAAATCTATATTTTTGTAAATAATTGAGAACACGTAACTTCCCAAGACATATTTAAATAAGTTCAGAGTATGTGAACATTTCTGAGTTTTAAGGGTAATTTTCATTCAGGGTCTCAGCCCAACCTCATATTTCAAGGAACTGAGCATGTTGCTTTCAAAAAAAGGATACACGCACGTAAAACTTCTCTCTGCTAAATGTCAAATCCTACAGAATTGCACATTGTACAGAACTATTACCATTAGGTTGATTAAGTATCTGAAGGCAGATGAACCTCAACAGTTATGCTTGGCAATAAAATAGATCAATCTATTTACAGGTAATAGAACTGGAATACATTTTTAATACTGAAATTTTCTTTTCCAGTTCTGAAACTCTATGTACGCCTGAATAAGGTATTACCCTTTGTAAACTGTCTATTGATTTGCTGGCAGCATCAATTGCTTCTTCATGTATTATCCAAAACCATAGCAGAGGAGACAATGGGATCCACTATAAGTCATTTCATTCGTTTTTGGTTTGTTTTTCTGTTTTTTTGTTGTTTTTTTTTCAGCTGGTCCACAGCCAGCTGAACATGAGCCAGCAGTGTGCCCAGGTGGCCAAGAAGGCCAATGACATCCTGGCCTGCATCAGAAGTAGTGGGGCCAGCAGGACTAGGGAAGTGATTGTGCCCCTGTACTCGGCACTGGTGAGGCCACACCTTGAATCCTGTGTTCAGTTTTGGACCCCTCACCACAAGAAGGACATTGAGGTGCTGGAGCAGGTCCAGACAAGGGCAATGAAGCTGGTGAAGGGTCTGGAGCACAGGTCTTATGAGGAGCGGCTGAGGGAGCTGGGGTTGTTTAGTCTAGAGAAGAGGAGGCTGAGAGGAGACCTTATCACTCTCTACAACTGCCTGAAAGGAGGGTGTAGTGAGGTGGGTGCTGGCCTCTTCTCTAAAGTAACAAGTGATAGGACAAGAGTACATGGCCTCAAGTTGCGCCAGGGGAGGTTTAGGCTAGATATTAGAAAAAAATTCTTCACCGAAAGAGTGATCAGGCATTGGAACCGGCTGCCCAGGGAAGTGGTGGAATCACCATCCCTGGAGGTGTTCAAGAAACGTGTAGATGTGGTGCTTAGGGACATGGTTTAGTGAGTTAGGTGGTGTTGGGTTCATGGTTGGACTTGATGATCCTTGAGGTCTTTTTCCAACCTTAATGATTCTATGATTTTTCTATAATCTCACTGAAAATTATGATCTGACAAAGTGAAAGGGCTGCACCACGTATTGACCTTAGATAGGTCAGGACAGACTAGTTCAACACTGAAAGGGCTCCAGGCAGCTTCACTAGAATTTTATGCAATAGCATGGTCTGCTCTGATGGAGGTCTCTTGGTCAACCTGGGCAGTCAGTGAGAGAGCAAGTCAAACAAAATTCGAACTACAGCTCCTGAAGCTTTGCTCACTGAAGACTTAATACCAACTCACTTACTCTACACCACAGAGATTTGATTTTTGCACTTATGTTTTTACGTGGTTATACCTAATGGTCTCCTACCATCTAGGAACCAAAGCAAGAACTTCACAGATTTCTAAAGTTAACAGACAAGTACTGATGTGAAGTAAAAACTATACTATTCTTCAGCCCCAACCAAATGAAGAATTCCCATCACCAGGAAACATGTTAAGTTTATCACTTTTTCCCTCAAAAGAACAAAAAAGCTGAGGTCAAATAAAATACAGGTTGTCTGGTATTTCACTGTTGGTATTTTCCAGTTTCCCTAGTGAAATGGTTCAAATTCTTACCCTCAAGGGCAGTAACAAAACACAGTTTTTTGGCTTTTGGAGATAAAGGAGAGATATCTCCAAGGTAGGATCTGAGAATACTTTACTTCAAAATCAAGATAAATATTCAGATTGTTACCTATGATCTGGAGAGCTGACCCCAGGTGATGACCAGCCTTGCCTCCAGCACCACCTGTTGCAATGGCAGCACCCCAGAGGTACTTGCCTTCTTCACACAAACATAAGTAGAAGCTCAGAAAGGAAATACAAGGCATTAGTCATTTATTCAATTTAATACCTCACATTTATTTCCTTAGATTTATGTTTCTCCAAAATTAAAACAAAGAGATTGAAAAATCAGGCAAGTCGACACTTCATTTAAAGAAAATTACATTATACTACCTTAACAGTTTACTAGATGGGTTTTACCTAACCTGCTATGCATCTTTACTGACTGGATTCAAAAAAACAAAGCCAAACACACACCAAAAAAATCCTTTTTATTGTCTCTCACAAAAAAAAAAAAAAAGGCAAAAATGAATAAATGTAGATAAATAGACTGAAGGCTGAATGTTCAGTTCCTTTTGTGCAGTGGGTAAACATTTTATTTATACTAACAACTGGTATCGTGCCTGGTTGTTTTTCCTCAGTGCAGTCCTCCAAACATATATCAAACATGCTACAGATAGTTTGTAGCTAATGGCACTCAGGAGGTATTCTAAAATTGTATCAAAGCTGATTTGTTCTGGTATTTTAGAATTCCCTACATATGGCATTCTGGGAAGAAGCAATGCTTGACTTAGCTAGTAGCACATCCACACTCTTGAGCAAATTGTCTTCCTCATAATGAAAGAAAAATCATAGCTAATTCCATCCCATTAATATCCTGATAGGTTCCAAAGTCACCTCCATCCTGCTGTATTTTTCTCACATTACATTTCATTACAAACCATCACTAGATGCAGATTTATTAACACATCCCAATTCATACATCATCGTAGCAAAAAGACATACACATGTGAACACTCACACACATACATATTATGATAAAACAATTCTCTTAATTCCCAGCTTCAGGTGAACTCCTGAGCACCTTTTCAGACAGTGAACAGTGACACTGATCGGTTGGTCAGTTACGTCTTGCCACTCAAGAAACTCCATTATCTCCTGGGAGGTAGAGTTCCTAAAAGTTCTTTGGCTTTGTCCTTTCCTTTCTTACTGTAATACACCACACTGCCCTGACAAGGCTGCAGGGCTGGCTCCCATTATGCTGTATACTTCAACACATGCATAGTGAAAGGGAGTGGCCCTACTCCAGGTGGATGCCCTGATATTTAGACCTAACGATGAAGTTTGACTCTGCAACTCATACCATGTTCGTAGGATCATAAGATAATTTGAGTAGGAAATGATCTCCTCAGGTTTATGGTCAAACTTCCAGGTCAAAGCAGGGTCAGTTACAAGACAGGTAATTATCCAGTCCAAACTTGAACAAAAAACAAGGATAAAGACTGTACAGTCTCTCTGGGCAACCTGATAAATTGCATGCCACTCCTCAGGTGAAAAAACTCTTCCTTATATTCTTCCTAAATCTCACTTGGTTAAACTTATGCTCCTTGTCTTATACTCCCATTATGAAACATCACTTTCAAACTTCTGGTCCCATCTTTTTGCCAAGTCACAAGCATCAGATGGCTGCTATCAGGTCCCCCTAATTTCTTGTATTAAGGGGCCAAAACTGGAAACGGGATTCTAGATGTGGTTTTACAGATAGTTGCTTCCCTCAGCCTACTGGCAGTTAGCACAACCCAGGATGCTGTTGGGCCTTCTTTGCTGCCAGGGCACACTGCTATCTCATATTTAGCTTGGGTCTACCAAGACCCACAAGTCATCTTCTGCAGAGCTGCCCTCCAGGCACTCAGTCTTCCAAGGCAGCTGTTGCTCAGAGACTGGCTGGGCATTGCTCTTCTTGTGGGAGGCAGTGAGTGATTGCCTTTGCACCGCTGTTGCATGGGTTTTTTCCCCACTTCTTGCCTTCACTTGTTAAACTGTCTTTATCTCAACTGATGAGTTTTTTCACTTTTGTTCTTCCTGTTTTCTCTCCCATCCTGCTGGGGGGTGGAAAGGGTTGTGAGCAAGAGACTGTGTGGCGCTTAGCTGCTGACCAGGGTCAACCCATAACACTTAGATACAGAAATATTATGGACAACAGTGCTAAAAGTCTTGCTAAAGTTAAGGTAGATGACATCCACTGCTCTCTCCTCATCCACAAATCCAGTCATATTATTCCAGAAGAAACTCGCATTGATCAGGCATGATATACCTTTGTTAAATACATGCTGATTTTCCCAACCAACTTCTGCCCAGAAATGTATTCCAAGAAGACTTGCCCCATGATTTTTCCAGAGAACAAAGAGAGGTTAAATCAGTCTGTCATTGCTCTAGTTGTTCTTTTAGTTTGTATTGAAGATGTTGCAGTGTTTGCTTTCCTTCAGTCACTGGGAATCTTCCCCAGTCTCCTCAACATGTCAAAGATGATAGAGAGTAGCCTCACTATGACATACATCAGCCAGTTTTCGCAGCACTTTTGAATGCAGCCTGTCTGGTCCTCCAGGGTCGGGTGAGCTGAGGTCTCAAGTAATTCATGATCTGATCTGCATCCACTGCTGGTAGTTTCTTCTCTTTAAGGAGAGAGGCCTGGAAGACCTCGTTGGTGAAGACTGAGGCAAAGGAGAAAGTGAGTATTTCAACCTTCTATGTTTCAAATGGTACTAGAGCACCTGCCCTACTCAGCAATGGGCCATGTTTTCTTTGCTTGGCCTTCTGTTACTAATCTAAGGTTTTCTTGATGCCTTCAACATCCCTCTCAAGTGTTAACTCCTGATGACCTTTGGCTTTCTTGATACCATTCCTATATGAATGGGCAATGTTTCTAAAGTCCTCCTTTGCTGTTTGTTCTTGCTGAAAAACAAATCTAACACATATTTCAATACTAGAGCAAAGCAATGAGAAAGAGTGGGTGGAAAATGCTAAGGACAGGGTCAACTTTCTCAACAGTTCCAAGACAATTGTTTGTCAAACCAAGCTGCTCCTTTAAAAACATTTTCAAACTCATTGATGGTATCTTTTGACATCTTATTAACAGCAGTTTCATTATGAAAGATTTATACCCCTTAAAAAGAAAATTGAACAGAGCATCAAAATTGATTAATCTCTTTTGTAAGATATGACTTTGTGGCTACACTAGGAATTTGCTTTACTTTCTGTTGGAGATCAATCCTCCCACAGGTCAATAGAAAAGACTTCTGCTACAAGGGTTTTAAGAGGCTATTTCAGGCCTCAGACAAAATATATAATAAATCAAGAAGTCTATCTGTCATTGCTTCTGAAAAGAAGTTAATTTTACCAGGCAAAAATGACAAATAGAAGTGCTTGAGGTTAAATCTGTCAAACAGTCTCTAGACTTTGCTATCATTTTCAGCTCTTCTAAAATTGTTCTGAACTTAAATCAGTGAACAGCCTCATTTTGCTTGCTCTCCTACTGTTTTATTTTAAAATAATCTTTTATTTACTTATGAACATTGTCATGATACTTTCAGCTCCCCTTACAAAGGTCATCACAAGGGGTATCTCTTTATGTCCCTTCTCTCTGGTTGTCTCTCTGTACGGTATTGATGCTATTGAGGCATGTAAGCAGGAATAGTACAAAGAATACAGCCACAAAAATGAAAAGACTAAAACTAGTTATAGCTCTTGTATTCTGATCGAATTGGTAAAAATAAAACTGTGGGAAGAGAGTAGAGGAATATGTAGATAATGGCAGGTAAGTAGAATGGACTGACTGTAAAAATTTGCAGAAATGGGATGTCAGGTATTAGCTAGACTAGGACACAAACAACAGATGACAATGGATCATAGCCATAATTATTCACCGTGACACAATGAGGATGGGACACTGCAAATAATGTGTTTGACAGTATTCTTTGCTCAGAAGTTCCATACCTGTTCACTTCTGATATAACATCATATTTTGCCTTATTTTAATTAGAGTAACAATTCCCTCTAAAGCAATTAGACATTTTTTCCCCTAGGAAATCCGTGCTATCCTTAGCCTACTCTTTCTACAAGATAATGTCAGACAACTTCTTTTAGCATCACCCAGGCTGCCATTTCCAAAATAATTTTGCCCTTTTCATCCTTCCCCACCTTAAAGAAGGTAGGTATTAGAAACACTATCAAAATGTACTATCTGGCGCTGCAGCTGCCCAAGGCCCTGGTAATGAGTAGTCCTTGTGTAACAGGGCAAGACGCTACTGCTGATACACTCAGTAGCATGCAACACAGGGACACAGTGCAGGACACTTACTCTCCTGGAGAGGTCAAAGAATTCACTGAAGGTAGTCACATGTGCCACTCTCCAAAACACTAGCTCACCAGGAACATGTTGTCCAGAAAGCACTCATCCTTCAAAGCAGGAGATTGACTGTGTTAGTTCAGCACATTTCCCATACTGCTGACTTTGGTGGATTTTTTAATCTAACTTCAACTGCAAACTAAAGCTGACTACAAGACAGCAGAGTCCCCAGCAGCTGACAGCAGTGAAAGCATCCTGTGCCTTCTCAGAAAGCAGGTCCACGCATGGCAGAACTGCCTTTATTTTATTCCTCTACTACGGTTTGGTAGAGGAGATAAACTGGGTAGTCTGTCTCAGGAAAGCTGCTGTGTTTACTCTGAATGATGCAAGCAATGAATCACAGACATCCTGTCGAGAAATCTTCTCAACCCCAGCATGCAGCAAGGAGATAAAAATCTGAGAATGAAAACCAAGTATACTGAAAACTAATACTCACGACTCTTCAGATACATAATTCCCACTTTAGTGATCCATCTCTCCCTTTCTTATAAAAATGCTGATGCATATGCTATGGGCAGCTTTACAGCAACAGAAATCTGTGTGTGCTACACTGATCGTGATAGCCAGGGGCTAATTTCTACACACCGCACCCCTCTCCCCCCCCCATCCCATCTGGGTGATGGTAAGAACAGGAAAAAGAGGATGCACCCTCTTTTTCTGTCATCTTGGGCATGACCAGTGCTGGAGGCATGTATATTATGAATGTACATTTTTGGTTTCCCTTGACAGGAGATCTTTGAACCTGGAATTAAAGAAACCCAAAGGATGACATGGCTATCTGCATCATATTCACTAGGAGTTCACCAGCATCAGTGTAGACAATACAATAATTTTTCCATCTCTTTCTCTACTCTGAATGGTCTATCAGAGAAAAAGAAGGGCATATTCTCTGCAGAGGACAACCCCAAATCTGCAGAAATTCCCTGGTATGAGTTAAGAGACACAGAATCAATTCATTAAGAGACAAATTAAGTATTTATCTCATTTTAAAAAGGGGATTTTATAGCAATCATTTCTGAAATACACACCAAGGGGTAGGGAAAATTTCTTCCATTGCTGACTTCTGGCTTTCTGTCATTTCTATATGCTTCTTTCTACTTTATTGCAACAGAAGTCCCAGATCTCTATGAGAGAAAAAAAGAAAAAAAAAGTCAGAATTCCAGCCTAGATGCTGCCGTTGGAATTATTG
Source organism: Pterocles gutturalis (assembly GCF_000699245.1). NCBI lineage: Eukaryota > Metazoa > Chordata > Aves > Pterocliformes > Pteroclidae > Pterocles > Pterocles gutturalis. The sequence continues at coordinate 37,113 of NW_010116194.1, forward strand.
CCATGAAACACAAAAACACATGGAAAACATGAGATACCTTCAGGAGGGCAGAATCACCTTTTGAAGTAGATATGTTCAAATGCAAATATTCAGACTACCAACAGGATACCTTCAAACATGAGAAATGCATCAAGAAGTATGAGCAGAGGAGAGAGGAGAGGTTAGCAGAGGAATACATGCATCTGCAAAAGAAGATAAGCAGATGACAGAAGTGTATTATGTGACAGTGCAAGGACAAATTATCAAAAAAGAAAATAAGAAAATAGAAAGACAAATTAGATAAACCTTTTCAAAGACTCCACATGGTTACAGAACAAGAGCTTTTTAGTCCAGCTTTTCCATACAATTAACAGTGGGAGTTGACTCTAAGGTTATTATACAAGAATTAAAAGGCAAGGAGGTGGCTTGTGCAATCTCACGATGGAGGTTTGCACGACATGAGATAAATTGATAAATTAAAATGTGCATAATACTACAAGACATTTGAAACACCTTGATTTACAGTGGTTCACATTTATACTCAGAGCTACACAGAATCTGAAAACTAGTTATTTAACAATTGTATACTTTTAGATTTTACGTATTTTAATGAGAAAATAATTGAAAGCAACTGTCTTGCCCCAAGTAACCATAACTCATCAGTAAGGGGAGTAAGAGTTTCATGGACATCTCTGTCAAAATGAACCCGAAGCCCTAACAGTAATTTAACAGCTATGTTATCATATGTGATAAAAGATGGATCGGCATGCTGCACATACAAAGTGATAACAGATAACCTGTGGAACAGTTCGCTTTTCTATTCAGCCATAACCAGATCAGAGATACAAGAATTTACAGAGTTCCTCATTGACAGAAGCTCATGCATTCAAAATCTGTGAGTCCCTTATTTCAAAGGAGAGCGTTGGGGGTTAGCCCTGGTAGGCTTAGACATATATTAACATGTACTTTCTACTTGAAACTTTCAGAGTCATCTACCTGGCACACCAACATTACAAGTAAGTATTAACTGTCTTTTTCAGATGCATTAGAAATTTAATTATAAGTGATCATCTGAAACTCACAACTACCTGGATCACTGTCCAGATCAAAGATGATGGTCCTCCAGTGCTGCAGAGCCTCAACACACAACTCAAAAAATAGCAATGTAATAATTCTTTGCACAAGTCCAACAGTAAAAATACATAACAAAATTTGGCTTATTAGGCCACCTAGCATGTATACTCTGTCTTACTGAAGCCTGTATGCACCACTTTTTTTCAGCTTAACTCACAGTAAGTAAACGAGTTTATTTTTAATTTAGTTGTTGAGGATGAATTTGCCCAGATGTACTGAATTGCATAAGTTCATACCATGCCTGGAGTGTTTTCTTTTAAGAGATTTATCTGGCTTTGGCCCAAAAAAAAGCGGGAACACAAAACAAATGTAGTCACATACCACTGCTTAAGATGCTGCCGCAAAACTTACAATGGAAAAACACTGTTGAACTTCAACATAAAGTTTCACTAGAAAACATATAGGATCATTTCTAAAGTAAACATCAGGGAAAGGGAAATGACTCTACAGCAGTGGTCCATGCAATCCCCTCCTCCAACCTGCCCCTTTCAAATATGTGTAACATTGAACATTTCAGAAAACATTGTCAAGAAAACAAAATGTAGACCATTGACCACTGCACAATGCTGTAGATATCAGAGGTACCAAAGAACACCTCAAGCTCCCTAATGTGCAAGCTTTGAGGAACCTCTACAGTACTCCTTCTTCATTTGCAGGTTTCCTTGGGTAGTATCTCTTCATTGTCAGAAGCTCAAGTCAGAAGCTTTCTAACTAGGGGAAACTACACTCCATATAAGAAAGGTGCCAGCAGTTAAGCTGAAGTCAAGAACTTGCAAAGGTCACTTTTAAGTGAGATTCTTCTCGGCTCTGTGCTCCAGACTGTCAGGGTCCCTCTAAAATGCAGCACTCTCATCTATCAACTGCTACTGCACCCCCTGTTCTGCATCATCTGCCAACCTGCTGAGCGTGCACTCTGCCCCATCATCCAGGCCATTACTGAAGATGTTAAACAAGGTTGGACCCAGTATTGTCCCCCAGACACCACTGGCAACTGGCATCCAGCTGAGCTAATCACAACCACTAGAGACCAGCAGGTCAGTCAGTTTTCAGTCCACCTCACTGTTCACTTCTTTAGTCACCATTGAGGAGAAAGTACTAGAAACAGCATCTTGCTGATCTTCTAGCAAGTTACAATAAAATGTATCTTAAAAAAAAAAAAAAAAGAAAGTTAAGGAAATCCAATTGATCATCTAAGCAATAGAAAGAACAGATAAGAAATTAATATCCCTGGCTGATGGAGGCTTACAAAAATGCTGTTTTCAAAGCAACTGTAGAACCTTTTATTTGAGTGCTTTGTCAGTGTTACAAACCTTTTCCACCAGAAGTGAAGCATTTATTCAAATGCTAATGAAAGAGAATGTAATTTGTGGTGGTGCTGAATCAACTTTTCAAGGCTAATTTGCATTTGTATAAAACTCCAATTTTTTCAATATGAAACATATTTGAATAGGGTTTTGAGACTAAAGAAATTGACATACGGCTTTTGCCATCGCTTTCAAAGTATTTTGATTTCTTTATGACAGGCAACTCTAATAGTACTGAGAAGCTTTTTATATTTACATATTTTCTTCAACTGGAAAACAGACTCTCAAAATTCGTTAAAATATTCTGTAGCTCTTATATTAAACCATTGCATCAACTAGCTCAGTTTTCAGATCCAAATCAGTTGCTTGTACCATTCTGCCAATGTAGATTCATCTCTCAATTCACAAGTGACCAGGGCTTGTAGACCATAACTTTTAGCAATGTAATGTTCTTCCTATAATCACCACCAGGCAAGCAGGGATTCTCCCGTTTTTATTCCTCCACAACACCACAAAAACCAGAACAGAATAGAAAATAATACTGAAAATATTCTGTTATTTTATTATATAATCACTGTCTTGTCTGAAATTGGACTGCTGGATTCAGCTTTAACCTTCCCAACTCAGATAAAGCATAGCTGGAGTGAAATGGATGGAGAAATAAAGTTTCCATTTGAAGAGCAGGAAAAAACCTGAAGAAAAGGCCCTTTTCTATACAAGAGACATCTGGTGAAACTGAGACACTAATAATTGCTTGTGCAAGACCATCAGTATCCCAAATTGCTAAAATGGCTCATGACTTCACTGAATTTCTGCTTAGCCCTATACACATGTGCAGTCATTTGTGAAAGTGGGGCAGGGGGCCACAAAATTTGTGTGTGGCCTCATGTGTAGAAAAACATACATGTTCCCACATGTGGCCTCACCTTCAGTTAGACTGGATGCACTAAATACCAGGTGGTGAAACACTAAAAAAAAAACCAACAACAACAAAAAAACCAAAACACTAAGTTTTGGCAAATATAGGCTTGGGGTTTATTTAAAAATACATTTAAAAGTTCTTTCTTTCAGGGATGAAATTTGAGGGTAAGAATGTTCCCTGTTATACACACACACCCCCCACATAGAATCACATAGAATCATAGAATCATTAAGGTTGGAAAAGACCTCAAGGATCACCAAGTCCAACCGTCAACCCAGTCTGTGTCAGGCCCTCATCTGAATGGGGACGGACCCTGGGCCCAGGCCCCAGTGGCTCCCCTCTCTAGCTGACCAGGCTAAAGGTCATTAATGGAAAATACATATATACATACATGCAACATGTGTCCCACCAACACTGACAAACACATATGATGTCATCCCACCAGCAGCTGGGCTTAGACACACTGTCCACCCAGTAGCTGGCCCTCATCCCTGCTCTCCCCATTGCCTCACGCACAGAGACACACACACACGCGATCAGGCCCCAGGTGACCCCCAGGCCCCATGGTCGCTCCAGCAGTTGGCCTGAACTTTCTGGTCCCTCCAGTAGCCAGCTCCTCCCGTTGTCTCACAAGACACTGACCCTACTTGTTGGCTAGTCTGGCTTGACACTCACCACTAACCTCACACTGACACATGTACTCACACACACCCGCTGCTGGCACCTCCAACATACCGGTCCCTGGACAGCATTTATGTAGAGCGCAGTGGGACCTACCTTTTCCCACCAAGTCTGAGGCTTAGATTTTACATCCCACTGTATAAAAGTTACCTAAACTTACTGTTAAAAAAACACCTCTGCATTTTTGGAAAGTCACTAGATTTTCTGTGATATCGGACAGTGCAATTACTGAGGAAATGCATGAGAAAGACAGATCTATGAGCTAATCAGCAGCATGGCACCTGGAGAAACAGCAGCCCAAGTCTTTGTTCATTGCCTTCTTTATCTTGGGCAATTCAGTAGCTTTACCTTGCCTGGGTTTCCCTTTGTGTAAAATAAAGGCAAGGATATTGGGTGTGTGTGGCAAGGTTTTGGGAGCAGGGGGGCTACAGAGGTGGCTTCTGTGAGAAAATGGTTTGTCTTGTAGCCAGCTGGCATTGGCTCTATCGGACATGGGGGGAGCTTCTCACAGAAGCCACCCCTGTAGCCCCCCCACTAACAAAACCTGGCCATGTAAACCTAATATATATTCAGATAAATCTTGGCAAGTCAGTAATGTATCTGATGACGCATAGATTAGTATTTAATATCATGTTTACTCTGTAGCTTCTCTATGTATACATCATAGGAAAAAATACATGATGTAATGTAAATATATAATTATACTTGTACAAGTGCAGAAGGTTTTTCTTTCTATGTGAACACAATCTTAAAATGAAAGAATCAAAACAGTCCATTACGTAACATCATTAAAAAAACATATGCTTCAAAAGGCAGCCTGGTTTGTTGTCATTTAAAAGGTTTCATATTTCTGTTTGAAAGGTCAACAGAGAAAGTTAAGATTTGTGTGACTACAGACAGCACTTTTGACAATAACTTCTAGTCAAAAGCATAAATGCAAAACAAAATCTTTTGTGTTATGAAGGCATAGGAAAAGCTAAATGTTTAGCTCCAAACATCCTGTAAATATCGTTTTGCTTCCCGAAGCATGGCCAGGATTTTCATTGCTTCCAATTTGTCAGATTCCATTTCCATGCTTAAAATATCCACTACAGCATCACTTACACCATCAGCCATGTGCTTCTCATCTCTGCCAAAAAAAAAAAAGAAAAAAAAAGAAAAAAGAGAGGAGTAAATGAGTAAATGCATAATAGTCTATCTTTCCTTTTATCAACAGCTTCAGAAGCAGGATACTATTGGAAAAGAGGCATTAAAAAAAAACTCCAAACACAATTACAGCTTGCATATTGCATGGCCAGATTCTCACTGAGCTTTCATGTAGCTGAGCATTGACAGTAACAAGGGTTTCTCTCAATCAAACATTACAAATTTTCAGCATGCTGTCATTTATAAGAAAAAAACCTTGGAACTCTGGTTGAGCTGTCATTGAATAATTGTTTTCTTTTAGGGAGAACTGGACCTGCTGAAGTATTATTTATTATTATATCACCATATAGTTCCAATATAAAACAAAAAACCCAAACCCTCACTTATTAATAATTCCAGATTTAATACAAAAAGCTAACATTTACTCCTGCAGGAGAAAGTATTGACATTGGCCTCTATATTCAAACATTTTTTCGATTTATCAACAAAATTCCTGAAAATCTCAAACCTCCAGGTAAGTTAGCATCCACCAATACAACTTCCCACTTTAAAATACATTACTATCATGGAGCTTTAGCATTCTGGCCCATCCAAGCCTGGAACACGCAGAAGACTGATGCTGTCTCACATCTGTTCAGTTTATCATCAAGTGCATTCAAGTATCTTTTTCTATCTATTAGATCTATTAGCTTGAAACCTCCCATAGCTTAACTGAATACCAAAAAAGACAAAGAAATAATAAGTGACTAAAGCAACCAGTGAAACTGTGGTTACAAGCTATACTTTCAAGAATATATTGGAAAAAAATGGACATAGTGTTGAAATTCAAGCATTCCAGCAACGCTATTTTTCAACATCATATTGGTCCTTTCTGTCAGATAGCTCTAAGTCTTTCTAAAGCCTCAAACTGCTGCTAACTCTGTTCTTTCTGAGACAGTCCTTCTCCACTCTACTTACCCACATACATAGAAGTAACCTCTCTGTTTCAAAACTGGCAACTTCCTTAGCATAAAGCCTAATGACATCTTGCACATATTTAGGCTGGGCTACTTCTGCAGTTGAAGAGTCTCTTGAGAAACAAACCTTAAGATGAGTTAATGTGCCATTTTCAAGAAAACATCTGAGCTCATCTCTGAAAGACAATAAAAACTTTTAGTAATGATTCAGAGATAAGCATTTTCTCATTAATACAAAATCAATGTTAAATTGCAAACTTGCTTGAACAAATAGTCTCGATCTTGATGCCGACAACCAAAAAACAGCCATGTCTCTCCAAATTCCCAGTCTGTATGTTCTTCTCTGAGCTTTTGCCTACACAGACCAAAAAAAAAAAAAAAAAAGTATTGATAGTAGGTAAATCCAATCCTGTTTTAGGAAGTGCAGAATCAAAAATGTTTATAACCATAACCTAGCTCTCATTTAAAGTAGTGCTTTCACAAACCTCTATATTGGCAGAAAGGTGAAACCGCATAAGGTAAATGACAGTCAAACCCTCCTCTGATTTTCTCGGGTACTCACTTTTGGCCCAGATCAAAATCAATCAACTTCAGAGAGGGTTTTTTTTGACACAGTTTCATATTGGAATAGTCAAGACTGACACTTCCAGGCATCTCACAAAACAATCCTGACTGCTGAACAAGGAGATCACTACCCTTTACCCCTCATTGGAAGCCCTGTAAAAAAACACCCAGGAAAACTCAGCACAAAGCATTTTTAGCACATTTTCCATTTAGCTGTAGAAACCTGCAAGACTTTATGAATAACAATCTATTTACTACTACATCATCAGAAGAGTTATTGTATTTTTTTGAAATAATAGTGAAGGTATTATTTTATAGGGGTTTTAGTTGCATCTTTCTAGTTACATTTTGAGATAGAAATTTTATTTATCATTGATCAAATGCTTATGAAATGCTATGAATCCTTCAAAATAAAATACAAAATAATTCTGAGACATAAAGGCATATTTTGGGGGTTAAAATTAAGGAGTAAGGATTGTACATAGTGATTTGGTTAAAGCAGAAGCATGGAGTCAGAAACATCATGTCAAAATTTCACTTTTCTCTCAAATAAAATGGGTTTAAAATAATTGGTACGGGATGCAAGAAACTCCATTCTCTTGCTGGAAGGAGTAAGCCACGTAGGAATTATATAAGATGTGCTGGTTACCTACAAAACTTGCAACCATTCCCACCCAAATATTTTACTCTTCCCATTCTTCAATTCCTCAAAAAAAAAAAATCATGTTTTCACACATTCTTGGTGATGAGGTGCCTGCCACTTTTTGAACAAGAATCTCTTTATCTTGCAAAATTATGCTGCTGAAATTGGAGAGCAAAAAAAAAAAAAAAAAAGGATCTATCATCCCTCAAATACAAACCCACAAAACCCAAGATTACTGCCTAGTTGAGGGCTCAGGTGCCAAGCTTCCAATCTTAAAACATCAGAACGTGTAAACACACAGGAACAGGGGAATGTGGGAGAAAACTTAACATTCAGCATGCCAAGGTTTTTAATATAGATGCCATTTCTGAAGGAAATGGATTTTGAATATCAAAAAGTTAAGCCAATCAACACTGTTTCTAAGAACTACCAAGTACTTACAGGGCCTCCACTAGCAACACATAGATAAAAGATTTAATTTCTTATCACTATTTCTGCAATTCACCCAATTCCTTACATATCCACTATGGATATTAAATACAGTCAGACGAAAGTGGAAGTGTTGCTCATTTGATAAACATAAACAAGCACAGCTTGTTTAAAATTAATAGGACTTTCTAATCAGCACACCACGTTTCACTATATTTGTACTCAAAACCTGAGGCTGTATTTTCCTCAACATAAAAAGGCTGCTTTCCAGGTAACAATTTGAAACATACCTATGTTGTAGGAAACCAATAAATGGTGAAATTCCTGTTCCTGGACCAACCATCATGAATGGGACAGATGGGTCTGCAGGTAAGTGGAAAGTATTGTTTGGACGAGCAAAAATAGTTATCTAAAATGAAATTAGACAGAATACAACTGAAGAATATTATTAAGCTGTGAAAATGCCGTGAACATTTTAGAACCTGCAGGGTATTTATACAGTATATGTGTCCACACACCCTTCCAAATCCTGAGTTTCAGAGCTTATTTTTAACACCATATAGACATCTGGAAAAAAAATTTCACCTGAGCTTATGAAAAAATATCCAAAACCCCACACCATACTTACAGACCTACTAATCAATCTGGAGAAAAACCAGGCAAAACCACACAAATAGTTTCAGAATACTGTTAACAAAATTCATGGAATTGGTTTTGGTACTCAAAGGGTAGTAAAGGTTATTGCTATTATAGGCAACTCAACCTTTTTTTACATTGTGGATATCTAAATATTCCAATGGAGGTGAGGATTTGTTTATAGCGAATTGAAGCCTACTGATAATGAGCTTGCTTTCTTAACTTTTGTAAAAGTTTTACATGATGTCTAAAAATGCATATAGGTGACAGGAGGCAGACAACTGCTCAAAGATCTTGGAAAACAGTTTATATCATTCTACTGATAAACTCGAATTCTGATCTTCAGATTTGTGTCTGAAAATAATTCTAAATATGATTTTCATAGGAGTTTCACAAGTATTCTCTGAGGCATGGCTAACGTACAGAAAATGAGAGGTGACTATTTTTAATTCTTTATTACTCAAGACTCAGCAGCAGCCATAGCAGAGCTTCATCCATTAAAGTCATAAGCAAATATCCAATTTATTTTGCATATTGATTATGACAGGATTTGAATTTACTTTCAAGTTTAAGGAAAGA